>NW_010191206.1:0-2149 GCF_000695765.1 Mesitornis unicolor
GTGACTCGTCACCAGGGACCGCAGTGCTGCCAGGGAGTGGATGCTGGTGAATGCTGCTAAGCACATGGAAGTAGTCCCAGCCATCCTGAGATGACACAGAAAACTGCCCTGGAAGCCAGGAAAGCTTGTGAAAACCTTGGGCCTCTTCGGCTTTTTTTTAGACTGTGACTGGAAAGGGCAGGTAACAGTACTGATCTCTGAGCCCCCAGGGTCCTACAGACACCACCTGTCCTTGACTTTCAGGCTATTAACCTTTATACCACAACAAGGGCAACTGTCAGGAGGAAGGAGTCAGGCTCTTCTCTGTGATGTCCAATGATAGGAAAAGTGGCAATGGGTGCAAACTGAGGAATAGGAGGGTCCAGGTGAACAGATGGAAAAACTTCTTCACTGTGAGGGTGACAGAACACTGGAACAGGCTGCCCAGAGAGGTTGTGGAGTCTCCTTCTCTAGAGACATTCAAAACTCTCCTAAATGCGTTCCTGTGTGACCTAGTCTAGGGGTTCCCGCTCTGGCACAGGGGTTGGACTAGAGATCCCTTCCAACTCCTAACATTCTGTGATTCTGTGAAGCTTAACAAGATGAAAGCATCTGTGCTCTTTATCCAGTTGTCTGAGTCTGGGTGCTCAGACTGCCTTATCACTGTGAAGAAAACAAGTCTGAAATTAGACCATGGAAACACAGAAACTGATATGATCCTGCATTGAAAGAATGGGTAAAGAAATAGTTAATTACGCCCTTGTAGTACAGAATAACAGAATAACAGAATCACAGAATCACAGAATCACAGAATCACAGAATATTAGAAGTTGGAAGGGACCTCGAAAGATCATCCAGTCCAACCCCCCTTATCCCATTATTTTGGGACAGTTCTATTTACAGACAGATTAAATGTGTTGAGAAACACTTCCCCAAACTTTCTTCCGCTTGATCATATAATCAAGGATATACAAAATCTCCACTGTCAGAAACGAACCCATTTTAAAGCAAACTGAGCCTGTTTCTAAAATTTACTGTTAAATTGCAGGCCCTGATGTCTGAGCAATGTGACGAATCTGTAAAGTACTTCACCTAAGACATCTTTCAGAAAATAGGATAAACCCAGTAGGACTGCCTCAGACCTTCCTTCTGAAGCTGTCATCCCAAGTGGCAAAAAGGCAAACACCAAATTCAACATTTTGTTGGTATCTCTGGAGTGCAAGCTACAGCCATGAAGCTCACCAAATACAGATACAGAAGAGTAGCTTCCTAATTCACTCAGTCTAAAGGCAAAACTACTCAGATGCTTCAAAGGGCAAAATAGCCAGACCCCTAGAGAGAAGCAAAAAAAAAAATATTGGATGAGCTTGTCATTGATCCTTAACTCCAACTACACTGCAAATACCAAAGCAAAAAAAATCAGAAAGAAAAGGAATACTTGTCCTCACTAAAAATACAGCCAGTACTGAGCAGTGGCACAGTGAATCAAATACCACACCAACAACAAAACATTCCTGGCCAACTGTGTGAGGTAAATCCAAACTCATGGCAACAATTTTAGAGAAAAGCTGTTTTGTAAGGTTCAAGAAGACAAAACTTAAGACTTACAGTAAACATCTTTCATCTCCGTGTATACCTTGTTTATTAAAAAGGTAGCTAGATGTTAAGATCTCATTTGCAAAACCGTCTCCTTACAGGTGATTCCTGCTTAGGGAGGCAGTCATGCAAAGACACAGGTAAGTCAGTTCTTGATGGGATTACTCTGCCACTTCTATAGTCTGGAAGACAGAGCCACCCAAGGAGTTAAATGACTGCGCTGAAGGTCACACAGGGTGAAATCCAAAGGGCAGAAGGCTTTTTTCATCCTGTATGTACGACCCAATCTCTGTGTTGACTGTTTAAAGGGATCTGAATGGAGATGAAGTTAGCTGCTGAGTCTAGGGATGAATACGTCAATGACAGCAGGAGGACTGAATGTTTTCATCTCCTCTCTAATCACCAGGGCACAGCCACCAGTTTGCACACACAGGAATACCTGCATCACTTCCTTATCAATGTTCCAATCACGTGAGTCTTAAATCTGCTGGAATGACAGCTCAAGGCTGATGTACAAAATTGTAGTTATAAAGCCAGCAGACAGGGGAGAAAATGTCTGTTCTTTAAGTATATA
>NW_010191207.1:0-11346 GCF_000695765.1 Mesitornis unicolor
GATTATGGGGGCTTCACAGTGCTTTCCATCTTGGTCTGCCCGCTCAAGGGACTGGGTACCCAGAGTACTGCTGGTTTTCCTACTAAAGACTGAGGCAAAGAAGGCATTAAGTACCTCAGCCTTTTCCTCATCCCCAGTCACTATGCTTCCCCCCACATCTGCTAGAGGGGGGAGATGACTCTTAGCTCTCTTTTTATTGCCAATGTATTTATAGAAACCCTTTTTATTGTCTTTAACTGCACTAGCTAGATGGAGTTCCACCTGCGCTTTAGCCCTTCTAATTTTCTCCCTGCACAGCCTCACGGTAGCCCTGTACTCCTCCTGTGATGCCTGCCCCTGACATGATCTGCTTACCCTTACTTGTTCTAGGTGCTCAGGATTTGGGATATCTGTGCAGTCAGTGCTGACTGTCAGCTGAAGATACAGGGACCCATTCTGAACTGATATGGATTTCACTCTGAGTGGTGACTTTGAGGGGGATATATTAGCTGCATCCTTTGGGGTAGGATTCCTCTGCTCTAAAAAGTAACTTTGTTTGAATGCATTCTTGTAAGCCGAATGACTGATTTGCATAGAATGAGCAGAAGATGTACCTTTAGGATTTCTTATGTGCCCAGTTTCTAACCATACAGTTTTGTCTCCTCTTGCTGCTAAGACGACATGTACTTTCTGTTTTTTCGGCAAGTGGCTATGACATGGGGTGTGCCAAAGCATACTGAAGAATTGCTCAGTGATTCTTGTCATCGTTTGATTTGATGGGTATGAGCTTGAAAGTTTTGATGTGGCATGGCTTTGTAGGATCAGATAAATCTGCATCTAAATGTTACTAATGTCTGCTGATGGATCTTTATTTTTCTTTTTTTACTGGTTGTGAGCGATCGTACTTGACCCCCATCCTAGTGGTGTGATGGCATGGCACAGAGCAGAATACAATGAAGTGGCTTTGATTTGTTTCTAGATACAATTTAAAGTATTGGCATGTTTATAGGCATAGTCTAAGGAATCAAATAATTGACTAGGATTCAAGAAATATGAGCTTTATTACTGGCTTTTCCAGCAGTGAGTACAGTGGCCTTGGCAGGTGAACTAACCTTCTCTTGCAGATTGAAAAGTTGAGACCTGGAGAAGCGAGTGGTAATGACAGCCTTTCTGCAAGTGATAAAAAATAAATGTGATCTACATAAATATTTATAAAATAAATTTACTGTCCATATTACATCTGAAATTATTCCAGAGAGTTTGTAATGCAAAGATTTAAAACTTAGTTCTATTTCAGAGTTGCTTTTCGTGCTTTGTTGTGATGGTAGAGACCCCTTCCTTCTTTCCATCCTCTCTCTCCCTTCATTAACCCCTCCACCCCTGCCCCTCCAAAAAAAAGGGATTCAGGTGACTCTTAGTTCTGACCGTTCTAGCTGACAGGAGGTACACCATGTTCCGTTTTCACCTATGGCCAGAGTGATTTTTTTGTGCATGTTCTTCTCCGATCAGTGGACTTTTGTTTTTTTCCTGAAGTGACCTCTGCAGTGCATGAGATTTGTGGAAATGTGTACTTTCATTATGTATCAGTGTTACCATGCAAGCTCATTGCATCTCTGTCAGAGGAAGAACAGCTTCTCAGAACAAGCCTACAGCATTATCTTTGAACATATGTTCTCCATTAAGTGAGATGAGGAAAGTCACTTAGTTTTCCTTCTATTTGAAGGTTAAAATGGAGGGCTTGTCTAAAAACAGATTGTAGTAAATTGGAGGTTTATTTGAACAGTATGTCAACATTATTAACTTGAAAATATATACTAAAGTGATAGGTTTCCTTTAATTACCTCATCTTGAAAGCTGTTCTCAGCAAACAAGCAAAAAGTTCAAAAGTTATTTAATCTGCCTGAAATTAAGAATATCAGAGGAAAGCATGCAGCACTACTTTTCTAAATATGACTTTTGTTATAAAGAGTGCTAGATAAACTATGTAATGTATTTGGCCCATTCTGCTTCTTCCTGTTTGGAAGTCATAACAAATTTAGAAAATTGTTTGTGTACAGATTTTAGGGTTGTCCTGCAAATGCCCAAACTTTGGCCTGTACTTTGTGCACAGACAGCACAGGTTGCAGGGAGTGGGGAAGGAGCTTTTTAAAGCTTGAAGCCAGTTTGAAACAAGTTATGTGACTGGGATCTTGGT
This sequence comes from Mesitornis unicolor, assembly GCF_000695765.1. Classification (NCBI taxonomy): domain Eukaryota; kingdom Metazoa; phylum Chordata; class Aves; order Mesitornithiformes; family Mesitornithidae; genus Mesitornis; species Mesitornis unicolor. Next base: position 2,174 of record NW_010191207.1, read on the forward strand.
AAACACAGTGTCACTTGACTGCACTGACAGATGTTTAAGACGGCTATATGAATGCTTCATGTGTGAAATGCATTATACAAATATCTATGAGACTTCCTTACTTTTAGGCATTATTCTAAAGATTTTAATGATGTTGCATATGCCAAGAAAGCCAATTTGCTTCAACATTCCACATAATCATAGACATTTCAGCAGCATTCACTCAGCACTACTTATGCATGTGCTACCCTTTCAGACTGAAGAGCTAAAATTAGGGGCCTTCTCGATTACCCTATTGCAGAGGAGAAATAGGGGATTTCTAGAGAAACTGAGCTGCTTTAGTACGTTTAATGAGAAACATGTGCCAACTCTGACTTTTTTCAGCACAGCACATAACCAGAGAAAGTTTCACAATTTGGAGCTTTAAAACTCTTCCAATAAATAACTCATTTTAAGATTCCACTTGTTCTTGACCAGAACGGGTCAGTAATTCAGGCATGGCTTTCCTCTTAATATGGCTACCAAGCTGTTTCCTTCCAGGTGAAACTCTTTGGCAAAGCTCAATACACAACAGCAAAGGTCATCTGCCTTTGTTTTGGGAAGAAGTGCTGCTGTAGTAGGAACCGATGATCTACCCAACCTAGTGAAGAATGGTTCTTAAGACCACCATTTCAGCTCTTGATAGAGTGTGAAAGAAATATGACATTTTTAGGTCTTCCAGGCTACTCATTGTCACCCTTTCCAATAACTATACAGAAAGATCAGCATCCAGAAGCAGTGCCTTCTAACAAAGTGAATGGAGGATGTTACCGTTCTTCTAGGGAACCACTAGCTGTCTGGTAAAAGAACCGTGCAAAATTACCATTCTTTGCCCTTAAACTTAAAAAATAAGTAAGAAAGAGCAAATCTTGATCTGCCTGAATATTTTGTTCTGAGTAGCTTTGGCAGTGGTTGATAAACCAGTTTTCTGTTATTTTAAATATTATATTGAGTGTGTATATATATATATAAAATATATATCCTTGAATCTGCATGCAATTGCTATAAGGATGGTGTTATTGTTGTACAAAGTAATTTGTAAATGTCAATTGATCCTAGCTAAGATTCCTAAGCATTTATGCAAAGAAATTGAGTGGTGGTGCAGCATGTAATCCTGGTTCGTCACATAAGGTACAGACACCTTACTTGAAGAGACTGTACAGTGTTGTCTTCGTGATTTGTGACTGCAGAGAGTTGTGTGATACGAGCAACCTTCATTACTACAGCTGAAGGTGTGGTGGTTCTGAGGTGTAATTTGGCTTATTCTTCTATTATCAGAAGGTGGTCTGCTCCCTTGTCCTTGTGTCTCTGTGCTCTCATGCTGAAGTGACCAAATCTCATTACCTCATTGACTAGTACTTGCTTTCAGCGACCATCCTTACTCCCTCCTCTCTGGGTTGTTTCTCTTGACTCTACCTCAAGTACTAAAGCAAAGCACAATACTAGACTGTCCCAGTTGCTGTGTGCGTGGTCACTTCCCCATGAAATTTACTTTTTTACTTTCCATTCTTTCTACTATGTATAGTTATTTTTATATGTGCATCCTTTATTCATACAAGTATGTCAAAGTGTGTGTTTTGCTATTTTGTTATGCATAATTTTCAAATTATCCTAAGGAACATAACATTCTTAAATACAATGGGAAAAGCTTTTGCAATAGCAAGTTTTGCAGTTTCTTGCCGTCCTTATAAAACCGCGATTGACATTGGGGGATAGTAGTTTGTCACAGAGAGATTTGGGACGCTATTATAAAACATAGCAATCTTTATATTAATTAATTAATTAATTACTTTTTAGGAAAAATAGCTTGGTCATTAAAAGTCTTGTCCTGGGCTCATCTAGTAGAATCACTGACTGTGTGCATCTGGCCTGATAATGTACAGAACACATTTAGGGTGCCTAAACTGCTGAATAGGAGCTTGTTTAGAGGAATAGGTGTGTGAACATTTAAAGAAAAAAAGTCTTCAAAATGCCTCTGGATTTTTGTGGCACTAAATTCAAAAAAAACAAGTATGCTTGGATATCCTGAGAACCTATGATCCAATAGTGGAAAATAATTTGCAAAAGTTGGTGCATCTTCCTTACCTTTAAAGGTGATGGCTTAAAACTGTTTTGGGATCTAGAAGGTGCAAAATTTGGACTAAACCTAGCATTAATCAACAAGTGATTCAAATGATACAGTACTGCTTATCAGGATGTTCTATTTCCAATAGGAAGCCATAAACCCAGAAAGTTGTACTTGTCTCTCCTTCCTATATACTAAGAGTATATGTGAATATCTTTTCATCTTGCCAATTATTTTTCACGTTAGTGGGTTGGCTACTTATCTTCACAACTTCCTTGTCAGTTTATGTGATACTTTAGTTTGTGTTGTGTTTTATGTAGCAGCTTGTCCTTAAAGGTCCCAGCAATTATCACTTTGTACAAGTCTACCAGTCTCTGCTCTGTGGCCAAATTGCAGTTGAGCAGTTATGGTCTCCTTAACAGTGAAGTGTGAAGGAACTGGGTGGCATCAAGTTTTTGCTCTTATTTGTTCCATCAGTATTTTGTAGTAGTGTTTTATCTCCCTTAAATGTTGCCGCTCTGTATCCAAGGGTTTCCTCTTAATTTGCTAAAAGTATAGAGTAAGACTGAGATTGAATCAACTGCTATGTTTACATATTTTGCTCTCTTAAGATTTATTGTTGATCGCTTCATGCTATATATCACATGAAAATAAGGATAGATTTGTATCTCAAAAAGCTTATTATGCTTGTTTTGCAGAGATGATTCATTGGGAAATCCTTATAGTCTCCCTAAAGTTTCAGTATCTACCTTTCTCTGTGTCCGGGACATTGGTAGGTAAGATTACACACACAAATGGGCCAAGTAAATTACCAGTACAAGCAGGACTGAAACTATCAAAGCCTTTGTAACTTTACATACATATAGATGGGATGAATGAAAATGTATTTTGTAACATAAAGAGAGGCAAAAAAGGCTCCTTTTATGGTACAGACTGTATCATGCTTTTATCAAAAACATTTACATGTGTGTTTATTTGCCAGGCAACAGGGCTGTTGCTAGAGCCCATCTGATTGAGAGCCTTCATCCTGCAATTCTCAGTATTAGGATAAATCATAGAGCATATTTTACATGACTACTTGTGTTTCATGTTGTGTATCTTCATACATGGATGTTTTTCATCATTTATTCGTAATAGTGAGTGTGTGTTAAAGTTTGCTATGCATTTTTGTGGCATTTTGTATGTTTAAACTCTACAAATGTAGAATGGGAATGATTATGTATTTTGCCTAAGGGAAATGAAACTCATCTTTAGGATACTTTTTGGTTTGCTTTCTCTGTTTTCACAATGACCTTATGCTGTTCTAGAAACCTTTTACCAGCTAAACTTTTTGCCTTGCATTCCTGAATTAATAATGCAAGCAGATGATATATGTCAAGTTGCATGAAGGATGACAAGATGACAGAAAATACTGACACAGTGCAGGGTAGAGCTGGTTTGCTGAAGCACCAAGACAAAAGGGAAGTGATTTAGCAGTAATACCATGCCTGACGTTCTCTGTGTATTAAACGGATTCCTTTATCAAGAATTTCAAAGGTAAAAGGCATGGGGAGTCAGATTTTTCAGCCGTTATAAGTGACTGTAGCTCCGTTAGTGATTGGATGGATGAATGAATGAATGAATGTGGTTAACTAGTCTGAGTTATTTGAAGATCTGGTTGAGAAGCTCTAAGTGAGTAATAGGGGAAGGATAGGGAAGACAGTTTCCAAAGAGTATACAAAATTCTGATTTTTCTTCATCCTTCCCTTATTTGGGAAAGAACTGTAGGCAACTGGTAAGAAAAAGCTGTAGCTGAAAACCTTGATTTAAGAGAGGATTTTGAGAGTTGATTCCCTTCAGAATAGCAAGCAAACCAGAAAACTTCTAACTGCTCTTAAAGGAGGGGGAAAGACTGATGGCTGTTCAATGTTTTTTTTCAACCTTCACTACTTGTATTAGCCAAAGCAAAAATCACTCTTCTTCAGGGTAACAGAAGGTTGAAATGAGTGCTAAACACTTCTGTAAATGCCCCCTGCCCTCAATATGCTTTCACTCTTCTCTCCTAGGTAGTCTTCTGACAAAACTTACTCAATTTTGTGCATTTTCTGTATTTTTTGGCATGGTTTTGTTGGAGTGTATGTATGCAAGGTGATGGTACTCCTTTTCCCTCCCTGCCTACCACAATCCAAGTGTAGAAGGAACTGACTTTGGCCAGAACTGCACAGCTGCTCTTGTTCATCCTAGTGTGTTCAAAATAATTCGTGAAAGGTTTTAACTTCATGCAATGAAGGAAGAGTCCCTAAACTCAAGAGAAAGATAAAAGAGAAGGTTCTGATACTGTCAGTCTGAATGAATGAATAAGCACATGCTTGTGCTTCTCATTGAAATAAATCTCAAAGCCCTAAAAATGGGACAGTTCCAAATATTTCTTTAAATTCCTGACTTACAAAGAGAAACTCTTATGTGTTTTACAAGTAAGGTTTTGCTATAGAACAACTGAACTGTCCTTGTGAACTGTTTCTGGCATTCTTGAGAATTTTATTCTAAATTGTGAGCTTTCTTTTCTCTAGGCTTTGAAAAAGAAACAAAATGGTGTATAAGCAAACCAGCAGCCCATCTAGGATGAATCCACAGAGACAAGAAGGCCTAGAGTTAATGACCTGCAATTCACCCAAATAAGTAGTACTCTCAATATGAACCACATTTTAAAAGCACAGTCTGATTTTCAGTAAATGCTGTAGCACTGTGAGTAGCTGGAAAGGTTGTGCTTTGCTGTGGGATTAGAATTTAGGATTCTCTTGGATTTTCATATTTTCAATTGCCTTCATTAAATCTTTCCATCTTCATTTACTGATTGCTTCTGCAGCAGAAGGAACAACATGACAGAGACTATCCTTTTTGCTGGTGCAAGTAGTAACCTGATTCTGTCCTTAATCATTAAGATGCTTTATTGTTGCAGTTCATGTGTTTTAATAAAAATTTCTTACAGTAAGCAATATACTATCTAAGGTTCTGATTTACTATTCTTGTCAGTCCCTTCCTGGGCACAGGGAGGAGGTTGAGGAAGATGAGTTTAAATGTACCTGCAGTCATGCAGCTGCATATAAAATGCTGCCAGCTGCAACAGATGTGCCTTACACCTGCTAAGTCCTTGCTAGCTAGCTGGCCTGGCACCCTCTGGTTGTAAGCAGGCAGAAGTAGAGTTCGATCACATTCATTTTTAGACATTCTCAGGTTTTTTTGAGAGATGTTTAGTAAGTGAATGTCCTGATCAAACTGAGCATCCTATCTTTTTTTGCAGACCAAAAGTCTCTGGTATCAGACTTGTGACATGGAAGACAAAAATAATATCAAAGTAAATGCTTCACATATACTCTACATTTGGAAGCTATGTGGATTCTATATGTGTGTCTTCATACACATGTACATATGTGCCCACTTCTCTCTTCCCAGAAGAATAAAGGGAGAAGTGTTCTGCTCCATAACAACTTTGTCTTGTTAGATTTCAAAGTGTTTGATTGGAAAGGAGTGGTAAAAGATCACCAACTTGCTGGAAGGAAAGAGGAAAATGGATGAGACCAGGTAGGGATAGGTCTGAGAGAGTAATGTGGAAAGGTGGAGGGAAGCACTCACATATGAAATGACTAGATATCTTTGGATCATCTCATTTTGAAGAAAACATTTTTCATACAGTTTCACACTTCTGGCATTTTCCTCTATTGTTCAAACTGTTCTTAATTCCTCACTGCAAAAGTGAAGTTTCTTATTAGACAGAGTGACTTTTAATTAAAGTTTGTCTTTTGTTAAAGCAGCCTGAGGTGTACTGCAGAAATATACCAGGCTCATCCGATTCAGCAGACCTACCGTGTGAGCAGCTGCCGAAAGTTTGACTATGAAGTCAAAGTGACAGGCTTATAATCAATTTAGAAAAGTATAGAGATGGGCATAGAGAAATGTGTTTAAATTTTAAATTTTAGATAGTGATTTGAAGGACACAGAGAAGATTCGTGTGAAGGGAATTGATTTTTGTTTCCTTCTTCTAAACCTAAAGAAGCTGAGTTTAACACTGTTGAAGGATTTTCTGTGAGATGTTCACGCAGCTCTGGTGGTGACAGTATCTTGGCTTCAGTTCTGAATTTTGTTCTAAATTTAGGATTCCTTTTTGCCTCTCTCTCGGAAATGTAGTTGTTCCCTTCCTGCTTGGTATCAATAACAGTCTACCTCCCTTTTAGCATTATTTCTGTACTCAGTACTTGCACAGTATGTGAGTCTCTTTATAACTTCTGTGACTGTCACCATGTTGTGGACATATATTATTTTGCTTTCACAAAAGTAATTTACAATAGATGAATAGATGTTGACAGTTCTGGGCAGCCAGAGAAAAGTTGTATCACAACAGACTTAGTTGTGAATCAAAGAAATGTTGTCTTTACCGCCTCCTACCACATTTCCAAAACTGTTTTGTTTGAGTTGTCCATGTTTCTTATATTTTCTTGGCAAAAAGTAAACACAGATCAAACAGAAACCTGTCAGGAGGTCATGCCTCCAGATTATTACTATTTTTTAATTTCTCTCTTCATCAGGTCTTTTGTTAACATGTTGCTACAGATTTATATGTAGCTGCATCAGCACTGCTAGCAATGCTGTTGTGTGAAATGGCTTGTCTGCCTTCAAAAATTATGAAGCGACAGCAGGCAGCAAGACAATAGATCAGCCAGAGTGTCTACAGATGTTTCTAATCTGATCCACTGTTATTTACACAGTGTCATAGATATGCATGTTGTTTTATAGATATATAAAACATGAGAGTTTCCTGTCCTGAGGGGCTTACAAGATGCAGGACTGTAAATTAAATCCTGCAAGATTTCTGGTCATGTTCTTCAGTGCCCAGTATGTACAGCTTACAGCAAGTGCAATATGGCATATACCCACTTCTTCATAGCTGCTTATTTAAGGGAGAAACATGCTTAAATTATGTACAGTCAGTAGTGAGAGAGAGAACTGGAAATGGATCTTCAGGGCTTTTAACTGATTTAAACCTACCTCAGGTCAGCAAGGCCAGTGCTTTTATGTAGGCCTGAACCACGTTTTGTCAAACAAGAGGACTTGTGGTCTAGATGCTCCGATAGTGAGGTGGATTGTGAACTGGTTGAAGGGAAGAAGTCAGAGAGCTGTGGTCAGTGGGACAGAGTCTAGTTGGAGGCCTGTATCTGGTGGTGTCTCTCAGGGGTCGGTACTGGGACCAGTACTATTCAATGTATACATCAATGACCTGGACAAGGGAACAGAGCGCACTGTCAGCAAGTTTGCTGATGACACAAAACTGGGAGGAGTGGCTGATGCTCCAGAAGGCTGTGCTGCCATTCAGTGAGATCTGGACAGGCTGGAGAGTTGGGTGGGGAGAAATTTAATGAAATTCAACAAGGGCAAGTTAGAGTCTTGCATCTGGGAAAGAACAATCCCATGTACCAGTATAGGTTCAGGACTGACCTGCTGGGGAGCAGCTCTGGGGGTCCTGGTGGACAGCAGGATGACCATGAACCAGCACTGTGCCCTTGTGGCCAAGAAGGCCAATGGCATCCTGGGGTGTACCAGGAGGGAGGTGGTGAGTAGGTCGAGAGAGGTTCTCCTCCCCCTCTACTCTGCCCTGGTGAGACCGCATCTGGAATATTGTGTCCAGTTCTGGGCCCCTCAGTTCAAGAAGGACAGGGAACTGCTGGAGAGAGTCCAGCGTAGGGCTACAAAGATGATCAAGGGAGGGGAGCATCTCCCTTATGAGGAGCGGCTGAGGGAGCTGGGTCTCTTTAGCCTGGAGAACAGGAGACTGAGGGGGGACCTCATGAATGTTTATGAATATGTAAAGAGCAGTGTCAGGAGGAAGGAGCCAGGCTCTTCTCTCTGATGTCCAATGACAGGTCAAGGGGCAATGGGAGCAAGCTGGAGCATAGGAGGTTCAATCTGAACATGAGGAAAAACTTTTTCACTGTGAGGGTGTCAGCACTGGACCAGGCTGCCCAGAGAGGTTGTGGAGTCTCTGGAGACATTCAAAACCTGCTTGGACACGTTCCTGTGTGACCTAGTCTACGTGATCCTGCTCTGGCAGGACTGAATGATCTTTCGAGGTCCCTTTTAACTTCTACCATTCTGTGATTCTGTGATTCATTGGTCCCAAGTATGCATAGTCCCCAGTGAAGATAGGGCATGTGTGTTTGTAAACTGTGCTGCAGAGTGGTCCAAAGGCAGAGTTTCTGCTTATTTCACTCACCTACACAAGAAATCATTCCATATAATCTTGGTTGGTCTGGAGGAACATGGATCTAGGTAATAGGCACTGGAAGGAGTTGGAAATATTTTTGCTACAGCCAGAACACCAATATTTAAGAATAATGAAGAAGTTTTTAAGCTAACTTATTCAGCTCAAAATCGTGTAGATAATGTCACCAGAAAAGTCCAAAATCAGTATGACATTGTAAAGTCATTCCTTCCTGTCTGAAAACACTCGAATGTTTCTGACTTAGCCACATCCTCTTTAATTTTGTAAATTGATCATATGTTTGTTTTCTTTTTTCATGTGATCCAAGCACACACATCTTACTCTGTGTTTTTACAGACTTTTACAGATTGAATTTGGAGATTTTTTTCAGAGAATCCCAATATATGAACAGGGTTGGGTTTTGATTTTTGAAGTTAGTTCCTGTAACAGAGCGAGAAAACATGCTTAGCTTTCCCATTGCAGCTGTGTATGTGTGCAGCTTCACGTTGAGCAGTCTGAGGTGAATACAAAAACTGTGGAGGAGAAGAGAGACAAATAGTTTCCTCACTAATGAAATAAGGTGACCATTTCAGAATCCTTTTTGTAAGTCTGTTTTGAGGTTGCAAAGTTATAAAACAGTGATATTCTTTTGCTAGCATTTTACAGGTACTGTTCTGGTAGAATCCTTATCTTTCAAATATGTCTGATGAAAATTTGTGGACTTTGCACTGTTGTCTTTCCACTTTGTGCCATTAAATATTGACTGGAAATTTTAACTATTAAATTTATTCTTCCTTTAATATAAAGCAAGTTGCATGTTAGGAGTGTAATCACAGAATCACAGAACCACAGAATCAC
>NW_010191208.1:0-12339 GCF_000695765.1 Mesitornis unicolor
TAATTATTTATTATTAGTTAGTTATTATATTAATTATTTGTTATATTAATTAAGTACATAAGGAACTAACAAGATCAGGGTTTATAGTTTGTAGAAGTTGCACACATTATTCCAAGAGCGAATGTAAAATCTGAAAAAAATACCTTTTTGACAGAAGAATGTTCCACAGTGTGACAGCTCGTAATAAAAAACAACAAATGTTAACAAGAATGAATGTTGAAGGCCCTGTGTTCAAGGCCAGGTTGGACAGGGCTTTGAGCAACCTGGTCTAGTGGGAGGTGTCCCTGCCCATGGCAGGGGCGCTGGACTAGATGATCTTTAAGGTGCCTTCCAACCCAAACCATTCTATGATTCTCTGATTCTATGAAATTAATTTTTTTTTCACAGAAAACAAATAGATTCTTCTTATTGAAGGCCATACAGCAGCAACATTGTTTCGCAAGAAGCCAGTGGTATTCTGGGAAACAAGGAGCTGTGTCAGAGGGTCACAGCTGCACAGATAGAGTCCTGAAAATGATGTTCAGAGTTGGCTGTCACTGCTGTCCCATTCCAGCTTACTCAGGAAAAGTTTTGTCTGAGAAGCAAAACAAGACTCAAAATTCAGTTCCTTCTCTTAACTGTATTTTGGAAGACTCAATCTCTTTACATTATGTAGACTGTGAACCCCAGAATAATTGAAATCCCTTTTTAGATGCCTGAATTAGGTAACATTACCGTCAAGGTTAATGCGAGATCATTTCCTTCTACCTCCTTTCTATTCCAGCATGAAAATAATTCTACTTGAGCTTTACTAGGGAATAAATTAATTTCATTCTGAGGGACCAAAGGAAAAAAAAGAAAAGTGAGTTTCCACTGATGAAAGAGTAGTGAGATGATCATGTGACCTAAACCCAAAGATAGCAAATGAAGGAGAATTAAGTTTGCAATGTCTCAAAAAAGACTGAGAATCCAAAGTCTTTTCCTATTACTTTTGTTAAAACTAATAATAACATCTTGCTTGCTGATTCAAAATGAAATTTCTTTTATTTATTTGTTTGTCATGAAGTTGTCAGTTCCTAATGCAATGAAAATGCAGATTTTCATATCCTGCAATGTTTTAGATAATAATAATTTAATCAGATCAGAGAGAAGCATAGAACTCTTAATTTACACTTGCCAAAGAAAAGACTCACTTCAACTAACAGGAGCCGAAGCATTGTATCATCAAGGTTTTAAACAGGTATTTTCTAAGAAAGGAGAATTTTAAATATTTTCTATTGCAGGTTAGATTTTCTACTGATTTTACTAGTTGCCCTTTTAGCCTCTTATTTTTAATAAGTTCAAATGGTCAGATTAATTTTTCAATATGATGCTGCAGAGATAAGTAGAGTTACAACAGGATACATCTGCAGTCAAATTAAGACTTTTACTGTGCAACAAACAATAAATTTCCACTTTTAGATCACTAATTATCCTTTTTTTGCAGTTAAAAATGAAAACTATATGAAAAATTACATGGACTAGCATTTCAAGGCAACTATTTAAAATGTATTTTCTTTCAGAGTTGGAAAAAAAATAATTTTTCTGTTTCAGTGACTGAAGTAGCACTGCATTTTAGTTCTGTTTGTAGGTTAGGCAATGGCTACAACCATTTTGTTATTATGTTCCTGATACCTTTATAGTGTCTTTTTTTTTCTTTTATTAATAAAGTTGAGAATTCCTCCAGCACTACAGTCTTCCTCTAGTCCTGTTTGTCATGGAATCAAAATGGAATAATGTCTATAGCTTATTTACGTTATGTACTATAGTTTAAAAAAGCTTTGGATTGCTGCAGAGTGTTTCAGCTTTTCTTAACAAAAGAGAAAAAACAGATAATAATGAGGTTTTAGGTATTCTGACTAAGTCACTCTGACCTGATCACCATTCTACAGGTCAAAGGGCTTTAAATTCTAGGTAAGACTAAACTTGCATACACTTTTTTTTTGTTTATGACTGTACATAGATCTAAGCACAATGCTTTACTACCTCTCTGGAAAAAAAAAACCTCTCTTAAAGGAAGAAAACTACCTCGTCAGGATTCTTCGTAATTCTATGGGCATGGCTTTCTAGCTTGATTAAGATATGGATTCTATAAACTACAGGTTGTCCCTCTACTTTTGCTTTCTTGTTTATGACAAGTTGATTGTTGCCAATTTTAGCTATGCAGTATGTGAATTTTTTTAAGACATCTGAGTGTCTGTTCACTGTTTTCCCAGAAGCATCTACTTCTTTAGTAGGTTTTGTGCCTATTGTATACCTTATTTTTATAACTGTTCTAAACTCAGGTCTTAGTTTCCTGCTGCTTCTGAGTTTATCCAACCTACGTTTTTTGGGAAAAAGCTGACTCAATCAGCTATACAAGGAACACAGAATGTTTCAAATATTCAAATTCTGACAAATCTCTCACCCTTCCAAACACCTACTGCATAGGTTAAGGTTTTGACAGTTTTAACTTTTAAGTAAAGATATTCAGATCTTCCCAAAACTCAATTAACTGTTTTTGGGTTTTCTGTGGGGTTTTTTTGTTTGTTTTTCTTTCTTAAACATATAGTACTTGGATAAAATGAATGGAATATTTTTGAAAATAGAAATTGTAAATCACTAAATTATAGTAGTCTGAACTTGCATTACTATCTCACTATAAAGACTAATTTGCATATTAACTGAATAATGGAGAAAAGATATTGGAGTAATGGATAGATTGCACAATGACCAAGTAAAATAATTTCAGAACCTTATCTTTTATAACACTGGATATCTTTCCATAAAAGCATGTCAGAGCTGAACAATTGCATTTATTTTTGTAATTAACGAATGATTCCTCTAACCAATTGAAGTTGTGCAGGAACTGAGTGGTGTCTTTCACCACCATAATGAACAGTAATTCAACTGATGCCAATGAGGCAACACTAGATTGAAAGGAGGATTAATTAAAATAAGAGTTTTGCCTGGCTAAAACCTGCAAACTATTGTTTCCCAAGGTAAACTCTTCCAAATCTAGGACCAACCTGTGAAAACTGAAAACAGAATTCTACAGATTACAGCTGCTTGGTTGATCCTGTATTTTGAATGCATGCCAAAATGTCCTTCAAATAGTAGAGCTGTATATTACTGTTTTCTCGTTCTAATTCACTGTCTAGATTTTTTACTATTGTTGTGGCATTGGCCCATCAGCTTACTTTGCATCCACTAGGCTGCTGTACTCTCACTCAATATAAACAGGAAAAGTGTCCATTCAAGTGTGCATCTGTAGAAAAAAGATATTTATCATAATCATAATTAATGACTGTTTAGAATGTCATAAGTCTTCTGTTCCTTTTTTGCCTTGTTTTGGTTTAAAAAGTCACTTTTATGAGTTGAAAACCATAACAGAAACTGAAAGCTGGGGTTCTTTTATATGTTTCTGCTCAAACATTTCTTTTACTAGGCGAAAAATCTTCACAGAAAATCTGATAGTAGAATGAAATTGTTGAGATTTATCAAAACTAGTTAAATTTGGTTTGGAGTTAAAATCCCAGGGTTTGTGAAGACTGAAGCACAATTCAATTAAACACTATTCCATTTGCCTTAGAGAAGTTCTGCTTGTATCAGTACAACAGTGTTGTCCTGTACCTTCAGGGAGCATGTCAGATTATTGTTTAGATGAGTCTTCTTCTCCAAAATAAGTTTGGTAAGATATAAACTCAGTTAGATGAAAGCTGTATAGAGTCTGAAGAGTCACTCACCTTAAAATAAAGTATTTTAACAAGCAGGACAGCAACCCAGACCAGTCAAAACTTATTAATAGAACTCAGTGCTATATAAAGTTATTTCCCAAAACACTTCTCATTAAACTGTTTATTTTGTTTATTCAGCTAATTATAGTGTAGTTACTGTGTTATTACTATTGATTAAGAATTCTCAGTTAAGAGAAAATGTTTCTAGTTGGAAAAGCACTGATTTCTTGAAATAGAGTTTTACAGAAACATGTCTATTTCAATGTTGTTTTAATGAAGCACTGGCAAGCTGGGGTGGAATATTGTCCAGTGCTCTTTCCATTCTGTCAGCCACAACCACTTTTCTAATGTCAATGGAAACTGAAGGTAGGATTTCAGGTTTTAATTTTCAAGAACTTCTCCGAACATCTCCTTCACAGAACTGACAGATTTTTTTTCCCGCTTTCTGCAACTTAAACTTCACTTATTGCATTGAAAGGGCACTAAAATCTTTTCAGAGCTTTGGAATTATCTGTGAGACAGGAATGCTGATATTCAACCAGCTGGGTTAATTTACCTGAGATACATGCATTAAGTATTTTTTTTCCTTTTTATTAATTCTATTCAGGATGAACACTATAATAATGCACTATAAGACTTTGAGTAACAACAAGGTTGAGCTTCAGGGTGATGATGAGAGTGGCAGTATTCATGACACATAATGACAGAACCCAGTATTCCTAATGCATGCACTGAAGCATATTCCTTACTGAATAAGTCAGAGAAAATAATGTGAAGGTTAAAAAACAGTGCTGCCAGCCTTTCATGTTTCCACCAAAATTATCCTGGTCCACTACACACACACACACACTCTCTCTTTCGCACACAGAAAGTTCTGTTTAAACTCAGTTACATGCTTGTCTTTGCTATACTAGTCTTGCTTTTGCCACATATCCAGCACACCCTTAATTACAATCTGATTCTTAAAAGCTTCATATAAACAAATGGAAATATTCTGGGTGAAGGAAAGGCCGTGACCGAATGCAATCTGATCTTTATAATGTGCAAGACACTTCATCTCCTGAAGGAGTCATCACTGTTAAAAAGGATGGAAAGAGGCATTCTGTTAACTATTTCATAGGGAATCTGAACAAGTGCATTTGAGCTCACATTTTGATTATAGATGAAAATTCGAGTGCTCTTACATCCAAAGATGCATAGGAGCAACAAAACCAGGTAAAGGAAGAGAGAGAGAGAGAGGGAGAGATGTCTTAGAGTTCATTTGCACAATGTTAAAATTTTAAGATAAGTTTTGGAGGCAAAATTTTACACGTATATGGAGAAACAGCTTGCAAATAACATTTTAAATTCCACTTGTCTACTGTACTGTACTTTTTGTAATCATGGATTACTGTCTCAAGTGGGTGCATTTCATATTAATCTTGTGTAGTGAAAAATTGCAGTATCGTGTTCAAAACAATTGAGTGTGTCTTTAGTGTGCAAGACCTGAAGGAAAACAGAATATAGTTTATTTAACTCTTGCAAATTAAGAGTTAAAGCAAATTCTAATAAAACTTGCAAATTCTGATAAATCTGCTTCCTTTTTTGGGGGAAAAAAAAAACTTTGCATAAGGCATTCCTTCTGATAGAATAAAACAAGGAAAAAAGCCCACCACGGATTTAAAAAAGAAAGTCTTTTATGGGATGTAGTCTAGATGTGATGCTGAGATCTGCCCACTTGGATTTTAGTTCTGATACTCCTGAATCAGCTGTAATGGATCTGACCTGGTAGCATGAGATACACTTTCCTTCATGGGGGCATTATATAGATGCTTAATTCCAGAATTAACATTTACCTTAGAATACTGTAGTCAATCATAATTTAGCTGTGTGAAATCAGTGCTTTAGCAATGAAAGCCATGAATGATTCCAAAATTTTTGGTTTTCCCTTCAAAAAGTGAAAAGTTCTACCCTATTTTTGCCAGCAAGTTACCACTTTGTGACATTTATTTTATTTATCTAGTAGGGCACCCTTAGCCAGCAGATATGTTGCTCACAAAACTGGAAATTTCGTTGTTCCCTGCAGATGAATATGTCTTAGTCTAAATATGCCCATTTTTTAATATCAAATGTATTTTTATATTTATTTTATATCAAAGATTGAATGCAACAAAGGGCAAAATCTTCAGACAGTGTTTTGTGTAGTTATAACTGCAGCTTGAATTTTAATCAGGAAGAGGAAGAAACCTAATCTGATTTTTTTTAAATATCATAGCTGTACTGATTTTCTTACTATACCCTTCTTCATTTTAGCTGTAAGAATCACATGCAGGTTAAAAGATATTTATGCAACCTCACAGCTTGAGATAATTTAGTACTCCTGTTTTTGCCTTCTACTCACTTTATTGTTTCACTGAAACAATCTCAGGATTATCTGCTGACTTGCTTTTTTCCTACAGCCTATATTGATTTGTATTAGACAGCAGCCCCACTACTTGTGCAGCTCCACTATTTCAACACTCCCATTGGTGACCACATGATTATCTCAGGCCAGAGTCTTCTTGAACTTTTCTCCATTTTGTGTGGTCTCAAACTGTTTCCCATGGAAACTCCATTTCACTAGTGTTCCATGTCACCAAACACGAATTTCAATATTAACAATATTGAAGCAGAATTATCTTCCCTAGGGAAGTGCCTACCTGTAAATAGCCTTGACTGTTCCCCCATCCCTGATCATTTTGTACATCTGTGGTAGATCTAGAGGAATAACAGGGTGGTATGTGGTACAGGAAAATCATGTAGGAAGTGTTCATGATGTATAAAGTCCATTGCAATGTAGACCAAGTATTATGACCCTATTTGCAGTTGAATAATGTTGGAGCAATTCATTAGACAGCTGACTGGAAGAGAAATAACAAAATGCATCCTTTTATCCTTCCATAACAACACGCTGACTATTTTTGTACTTTTTCCCTTCATTCTTTCTTTTTACTCTGACTACTTAGCAATTGTATTGAGATAGCATCTAAATACATCCGTCAGGAAGGATTGCTTCAGAAGCCATAAAAAAAATGAATTATAATCTGTGCTGCAGTAGAATCAGAGAATCATAGAAGGGTTTGGGTTGGAAGGGACTGTAAAGATCATTTAGTCCAGCCCCTGCCATGGGCAGGGACACCTCCCACTAGACCAGGTTGCTCAAAGCCCTGTCCAACCTGGCCTTGAACACTTCCAGGGAGGGGTCATCCACCACTTCCCTGGGCAACCTGTGCCAGTGTCTCACCACTCTCACAGTAAAGAATTTCTCTTTCTGCTGGTAGTAGATATCCTCAAAAAGGTGTTTTTTACTCCATCTGTTTGCAATGCCTACATATCAGTGAAAATAAAATTACTTCTTAGATGTTATATCTTTTAATGTTTTTTCCAACAGACATCATGAAGTTCAGTAGGAAAAGCAATAAAAAGAAGGTGCAACACCACACAGAAGGGCTCTTCATTGCTTATTACTTGAGAAAAGCTGATTTGCAGGAATCATTCCTTGTAAGTATTATTACATAATACTCAGTAAGGTCATTTGAAGCTTGTAGTCTAAAGCTGTTAAAGTAAGAAGCTCTAATCTTATAAAAATTTTCATTTTCTCTAATTGTCATGATTCCTAGGAAATCTGGACAAGCCTAATCTGATTGAGGAGCTATTACATTTTTCACCATACAGAAGCATTGCACTTAGCTCACAATATTACTTGCTTTCAGTTAGCATTAATTGGCTAAGAATGAGTTAGGAGAAGCTGAAAACTAAGAGACTATATGAAACTCATATATGGTTCAAAGGCATTTCAGTGTTTTCACTGGTATAGTTGAAATATGAGAGAATTTGAATTACATACTCTTGGTCACAAAGAACCCCACTTCTTTTTGTCTGAGTTTTGGAAGGGACAATGCCTGTCTGTGAGTCCATCCTGCAAGGGAAGCCCAGTGCTCTCCTACTGACATTTTATAAGGACCCTGAGCACATTTCCTTCATCTCAGGGGCTTCACTATCTGGGCTTGGTGCCAGCTCTGATAACACAACAGCCCAGCTTTGAAGCAGAGCTGTTTGATAAAAAGCTGTAGAAGCCTCAGTAGGAATTCATCCCTCTTCTCTTAGGAGCTGGGGTTTTTTTCTTTGTTTCTTTTTCCTTTTTATTTTTTTTTCTGTCCCTCAGGAGTACTGGGGAGATGCTCTTGATCTCTGTGTGAGCTACTGTACGAGTACAGCCAGCTTTGTATGTTCCTAATTCTGACCCTGAGCCTGATCTGCTGACTTGACTTTCTTGGCTTAACCTTGGACCTGTCTCATCACTACCAACTTTGCCTGGCAATCTGAACTGTTGTTTGGACTAGATCTGCTCTGCTTCTGCACAGGTGCTGAGGGACTGAAAACTTTGTTGGTAGGACCCTGCTCCTGTCTGCTTTGCTGGGAGTCTGAACTCCCAACTCACCCTCTCTTCCCCTGCTGCACTCTGACACATATCAAATCTTTTTTAGTAGGACCTGGAGTCTGTTGACGGATTTCTCCCACAGAAACTATCTTTTCAAATTGAGTCTGGGCTGCCAAGGAAAGGTACTGTGCCTAAGTGCTCTCATCTTGAATTACTACATTTTCTTTCACACGCTATTTTAATTCACATCCTGATTTTAGCAGATGCTTTTTGAACAGTACTGTAGGTATAACTGTTAACATATTAATAAGCTACTGAAGTCCCATCAAATATCTGAAAAGCTTTATTTTCAGATGTTTGTGATGATATGTCAGCTTTAATATTATTTAGCTCTTTTTTCTGTCTCATTATATGGAGGAACTAATGCTAGCTTAAAGGATATTGACATCTGCTTCTTAAAGCTATTAATCTGAAATCAATTTGCAAAGCAATATAAGAATGATTTCAAAATCAGTTACCTGTAAGCTTAGATATGCCCCAGAGTTAGGTTGCATGGAGGTTTTTTCCACAAAAATCTGGTCTGTAAGTGCAATTACCTATGCTTGTGCTACTCTTTCCTTCAATATAAGGTCAATGGAGCAGTAAATACAAGGAAAGAGGCAATAACCTAATTGTAGCATGGTTCTTGGTCTGTACTAATGTGGCTACCTAAAAAAATATAGGGAAAATCTATTTTGCATTTCCACAGTGCCACCTCCTTTTTCATCCTGTGCTTTCCCGATACACAGGTCTACATATAAAATACCTATACTACACTCTTTAAGGAGAAAGCAGAGTCCACGGCAAATCGCTGACAGCGTAGTTCTAATAGAGCTGTGTTGATGCCCATGGAAGTTTGAGAGCTGTCATAAAACTATTTGACTCGCAAATATGACCTTGCTTTTGGCAGGAGGTAACCTCTTAGAATCCAGGAAAATCCAGATGAATTTTTGTTAACAGTATTACTTTAATGAAAACAGAGGAATTAGAGATTATTATAAGTTCAAACTGTGTCTTAGAAGTGTCTCTTTTCCTTCTTTTGCAGTGAATTAGTTATTTTTAAGCTACATTAAATTCTTTCCCCTAGCTTTTACCTTCATTTTTACTCAGCCCACTTTTTAATATCACACTGGGTTTCGGCCTGGCAGTCATTAATTTTTTTTTTTTAATTTTGGGTCTGATTATAGCTTTTCTTCCAGTTCTCAAATGTATCACTGAAAACAAAATAGAATGCTATGTGCTAAAACCCCTGATTTTCATGTCTAAAATCTATCAATATATTATCAATAAGCATATTATAAATCTAAGACATAGTATTGCAAACATGTACAATATTATGAAATACTATTATCAATGTTTTATTATTTCTATTATGTCTTTCAGAGGTAAAATTAATAACTTGATCCTACAACAACTAATATACATCTTGTTTCAGGTATTTCAATTTGAAAAGCCTTAGATGTGTGATGAAAAATGAATTATTAAAAAAAAATAAATCAATTGCAATTTCCTCTTGTGAAGCATGCCAGTCATTACATTACAAGCCTGTAACTTAAAACTTGAAAAAATCCTTCTTGTTCTCATTTGACCTGTACTGAAAATAAAACTAAATGTCTATCTTGACAGGCATATCATTTAAACAATCACTTTAAACAGCCTTAAGGCTAACGGAGAAGAATTGAAAGCTTTTCCTGTTAGGTTCCTTCAGTCTTCTCACGCGAGTTTGAATGCTTGTTAATGAAGAGCATAAAAATTTTAGTGTTGCACTGTATAAGAGAAGATACAGTATTTTCCCCATAATGTTTGAACAAGTAGAACACTTAAGGTTCGGTTATTCCTAGAAATTCATAGCACATTCATCTTCTTACTGAGGGTCTTATATATAGGTGCTAAGGCTAGAGTCTGTGTCCCACAGTGTGGAAAAATTGTCCCATTGTTCCCTGTTCCCTTTGCTTTAATGTAAATAATATCACAAGGCTTAAGTTGGAAAAGACTGGAAGTAATGGCTCAGGGAAGCTTGGGAACGTTACAGGTTTTAATATTCTATGGGGTTTTTTTGTTTTGGGAGTTTGTTTGTTTGGGGGGTTGGGTTTTTTGGTACAGTTTTTCCATTTTAGAGCATGGAGAAAAATCCCGTGTGTCTCAAACTGACTCAGGTTTCTCAGCTATTATTGCTAGACCTAAAGTCACCAGCAGTATCTATATTGAGGTATATATCAAAGATACACATGGATTTTAAGCAGCTTTCTGAAGTCTTTCTCAGACTATATAGACCTTGTGCACAGTAACCATCTTCATTATGGTAAAATGACAATTTAAGAGCAGCAGGCTATTGCATGACAACAGTTATTTGGACATTGAACAGAGTAAATTGAATGTATGCAAAGTAAGATGCCTGTATACATTTTGAAACAATTAAATGTTAGTTCAGAATTATGTGATGCAAAAGATATATATGCTTTCTAAAAATTACTTTTTCACTTCTTCTTCCATTGGAATATGTGTTTTTATATAATTAAAACAAAGGATTAATCATTCAGCAGTAGGATGGCATTTAAATAATATGCAGAGGAAAAATAAGTTCTGTAAGTACACTGAAATAGAATAAAAATAGTACAGTACTGCTTATATTGCCTACGCTATACAGGGGTTTGGTCATATACTCTGAACACTAAATACTCAATGCAACTGGAAAATTTAAACTGTACTATACGTGCATTTACTCTTTCCTCCCACTGTCAATTAATCCCATACCTTAACACCCAGTTTCTTAAAATCTCTTTCGTCACAATTACATTAAAATCACATTATAAACTATTTACATGACATATGTTGATACAAAATGGGTCATTAAACTAAATTCAAAAAGGAAAGGTTTGCCATGAACCTGTGAGCACCTGTGAAGGATGCCATTACTGTGGGGCACTACACGCTACCGTTTTAACTTTGTGGTTATAAATTCCTTGCATGTATAATCTCCAAACTGTCTCTGAATAAACACTTATCAAATTTAAGTTTCTTCTGATTAATCTTTGTCAAGCAGCAATGCGATTCTTAAAATAGTCTGTCATTGTCGTGTTATGTGCCATAGTCTGTCTATTGTGACACAGAGCTAAAATGTTTGTTGGTAACAAGCATGGTTAATTTCGTAGCAGCAGTGAGAACAAGATAACATTGAAGTCTGCTTCTTTATGCATCTGAATTTTATTTTTAAGTTTTCCCCTCACCTTTAAATGGAAGACTCAAGTTTATTTCAGCCTGCTATCACCACAATTCCAGAGCTATATATTACAATAATGCTTGCATTAATATCATAACATTAGTTTAGCCAGGAAAAATGTGTGCTAGGTAGAAAGCAGAAAAAGCTGTATGAACCTCAGTCTTCTAGTTAGGTCATAATTTATGGATATGTTGCTATCCTTTCATAGTATGAACCCTAGAATGCTGGTGGTATAGCAAATGCTTTCCCTCTCAAGAGAAAGTCTGTAGACCATATCCTCTGTTCACTCAGCTGTCATTTTTCCTGCTTCTGTATAAGACTTCTCTGACTTAACACAATCCCTTATTTACCTTTTACTGAAAAGAACTAATAGTCTATATATTCCCGACTCTTATCTTCTGTAACTTTTTCATATATGACACTTTGCATATGAAGAATATTCAAGATTATTAATGTTACATTTCCTGCTAAAAACAGTGATAAAATTCACAGAATAGGAAAACGCTGATTTTAGGAACAGGTGAAGGAAATGTACTGCCGTCAGCCTGCAAAATGAAAAATCGAATTCCGCGCGATGCAACGTTAAAAAGTTGCTCGCCAGAAACGGACCTCACGCATTCACTCTCCGTGCCCCCAGTCAGGCTGCCGAAGGTACTGGTGGCAAGGACGGGCAGGGAACGCAGCCATCCTCCGCGCGAGTCCTGGGCATTTCAGCCGCCCGAGAAAACCGGCGCGTGGAATCTTTGCTTCCCCGAAGAAAACGACTCACCTGAGCAGTACCGCAGCTTCCCACAGATAAAACCCCGAGACAGCGGCGCGGAGGTACCTAATCCGGGCCATGCTGCTCGGAGATACCACGGAGTCAAGGGGCGGTC
The DNA here is from genome assembly GCF_000695765.1 of Mesitornis unicolor. Classification (NCBI taxonomy): domain Eukaryota; kingdom Metazoa; phylum Chordata; class Aves; order Mesitornithiformes; family Mesitornithidae; genus Mesitornis; species Mesitornis unicolor. The sequence goes on from NW_010191208.1 coordinate 12,268, forward strand.
GTGTCCGAGGCATCGGCGGGGCGCCGCGGCGCGACACCGCTGGGTGCGGCGGGAGAAGGCAGTGGCGCGGCT
>NW_010191209.1:0-3685 GCF_000695765.1 Mesitornis unicolor
CCCCCTCACCGCCGCTGTTCGCCTTCCCCGGGAGCGGAGGGGACGGGAGCTCCCGCCGAGTGCCCCAGCTCCACCCGAAACCAGACATTGCCCCGCTTTCTGCTCCCCCGCCCCCAGACAGAGGCCGTTCCTGTCAGTCTGGGTGAGCTCTGTGGTGGGAAACGGAGCGTGGGGCCGAGTCCGAACAGGAAAAAAAAAAGTGTAAACCCTAATCCCAAAGGTTTGGGTTTTTTTTAAACGTCATGGTGAGAAAAGAAGTTTAGCTGGACTTGGGTACACATGCTCAGCGTGAAAATGAGAATAAATTCTTCCCTAGTTAAAACCTGGTAGGTAGAGAACGCTTTTTAAAGCTCTTTTCAGGCAGCTTGTGCTGCAACGTAGTTCGTCTCTTCCTGAAGTGTGGCCTCTGCCAAGGAAACCTGGCACATGCAGGTTTTACCGGACAAATTTATCTTCTTCCTCACAGCATCACCTAATTTCAGGTAAATCTGTTACAGTCACAGTCCCAAAAAGGATTTGCTGGGCCTTTTTGTGAAAGCAGGTGCCTGAGTGCAGGGGCGCGGTGCTGTGGGTGCTCCTGCACCGGGAAGGGGTGATGAACTTGTTCTGGTACACAGCGAGGCTGCGTTTTAATGCAGGACTCTGGAAACGTGGCTTGGCGAGTTGCGTTTTTCAGGAAACTTCTGCTCTGTTGCCTCTGCAGGTCCTGTCAGGTGGTGAAGATGTTGCTCCCGTGCTACACCTGTGGTAGCAGATGGCACAACCATCCTGGTCATGCCTGTGCACTGCCTTCAGCCCTGCCTCGGACGGCTGCCTTCTCTCTTACCAACTATTTTAACCGTAGTGCTGGTAAGACTTACACAAAGGATTTTCTTTCATCTGTAGTGTAAGCAAGAACTGCCAGAACTGTCCCTCGCTATTGCTACACATTCCAAGATGATGAGTTAGCCCTTTTTTTCCTTTTATTTCCCTTCCCCCCAAATCGGTTTTTTAAAAAATCGTACTGTTAAGGATATAAAACCAAGAGGGTCTCCCAAAGCCTGGCCTTCAGGGAGTATGCTTTCAAGTTTCTTCATCTGTCTTTTTGTGTGATAAAGGGGAAGCTGACGTTCTCATGTAATCACATGAATTTGGGAATTTGGGCTGGGAGAAAAGTGTTAAATACTATGAGCTGTATGGTGAAATAATGAGAATTATCCAAATGAAAACTGCCACATTCAACAGTAAACAGAACGCTGTCTGTTGGTTTTGGCAGCAAGAGCTGTTGCTGTACACATAAAAATACATGTTTCAATGGTCATAAACATTACAAATGTCTGAACCAAAGAATGGGATCAGTTCAGAAGTTAGGAAATAAAAATAACTCCTAACTTATTTCTGATTTTAGAACATCCTTCTCTCTGCGTTGGAGAGGTGCGGATTTGATGGGTGGACTGTTCAGTGCATAAGGAATTGGCTGGATGGTCGCATCCAGAGAGCAGTGGTCAATGGCTCCATGTCCAGATGGAGGTGGGTGACAAGTGGTGTCCCTCAAGGGGCCACAGTGGGACCAGCGCTGTTTAATATCTTTATCAGTGATACAGGCAGTGGGATCGAGGGCACCCTCAGCAAGTTCTGATGACACCAAGCTGGGTGGTAAGGTGGATGTGCCAGAGGGACGGGACGGCATCCAGAGGGACCTGGCCAGGCTGCAGAGGTGGGCCCAGGGGAACCTCATGAGGGTCAACAAGGCCAAGGGCAGGGTCCTGCACCTGGGTCAGGACAACCCTGGTTACCGATCCAGGCTGGGAGATGATGTGCTGGGAAGGACTGGGGGTACTGGTGGATGAAAGCTGGACATGAGCCACCAATGAGCATCTGCAGCACAAACCCAACCCCAACCTGGGCTGCAGCCAAAGCAGCGTGGGCAGGGGGGTGAGGGGGGGATTCTGCCCCTCTGCTCTGCTGTGGTGAGACCAGAGGGGAGGGGAGGGGAGGAGGGGAGAGGTGGTGCAGGCCCCATCCCTGCAGATATTCAAGGCCAGGCTTGATTGGCTCTGAGGAACCTGACCTGGTTCAAGATGTCCCTGCTCACTGCAGGGCTGGGCTGGGGGAGCTTTAAAGGTCCCTTCCCACCCAAACCGTGCTGTGACTCGGTGGTTCTGTGATTTCTCAGTCTCCAGTGGTGCTTGGGGCTGCAGCCTGGTTAAGGTTGTACCACATTCTGAGTGCACACTTGTGCTCTCCACTCGTCGTCCATCGATCAGCAGGACTGGCACAAATGGAGACGCGGAGCAGGCAGCTGCCCTCAGGTACAAAATGCAGAGGATGGGAACAGCAAAGTTGGTGATGGCTTTCAGCAGGGCAGCACAAAATGGGGAAAAAATAGCCCAGGGCAGTGACATTTCTATTGGGAGAGTTTTCACTGAAGTTACAGCTTAATCTTCTGGGGAATGCTCTTCTGGTTTTTAAACTTCATCGTATGCTTCAGTTTCTGCATTGTGTGTGTCTCACTGAAAAAAAACCCACCAAAAACCAGCCCCAAAAATAATTGAGGAAACTCTTTCCTCATGCTTGTAATTTTACAGCCAAAAGTGAGGGAGAATCCAAAAATAAATGTACTGCCACAACAACAGACCCAAAGAAAACCACAGTACGCATAATGGCTGGGAACTCCTGGCACTGAGGAAAAGGATTCTGTTGTAGGAAAAAATCTTCAGACTTTGTATTTGGTTTTGTGTTGAAAAAAAAGAGGTATTTTTCCTATATTAATATGTTCAAATGGTGTGTTTGATGTGTATTTCCTTCTACAGTAAAGTTCATTCAAATAAAATAACGATGCTGATGGCTGAGGAGTAACCAGTGAGGATTTCTCAGCTCCCTTCAGTGGAGCATGAATGGGTTTTGTCCCTTAAACCAGTGCTGCACCAACCGCCCTGACAGAGCTCCCTGGGCTGGGTCTCACGGGCGATTTCACCCTGAGCATGGTGTCATCACCCAGCCCCAGTTCCAGTCCCAGTTCATCCCAGTGGCAGCCACTCCATGCCCTTTCCATGCCTGGAATCTGCAGTGCCGTGTCCTGGCTGTCCCCAGGAGACCCAGGGAAGGGGACACGGACTCTCCAGCAGGGATGTACCAGACATGGCACAGCTTGGATCATGTGAGAGAAGGGAAAATGAATGCAAAGAAGAAAATTGTCCTGGTCTAACCAAAAATGACACCTCTGGCACCTCTGCACGGTGCAAGCTGACAGCTCCTGGCTTGGACAGGTTTACTCTTCGCTGGGTCAAAAACTGGCTGGATGGGAGCACAGAGTTGTGGTGAATGGAGCTAAATCCAGTGGTGACCAGTCACAAGTGGTGTTCCCCAGGGCTTGGTTTAACATCTTTATTGATGATCTGGATGAGGGGATTGAGTGCTCCCTCAGTCAATTTGCAGATGACACTGAGTTGGGTGGCAGTGTTGATCTGCTGAGGGTAGGAAGGCTCTGAGAGGGACTTGGCCAGACTGGATCCATGGCTGAGGGCAGTGGGGTGAGGTTCAACAAGGACAAGGGCTGAGTCCTGCACTTGGGTCACCACAGCCCCATGGACGCTGCAGGCGTGGGGAGGAGCGGCTGGAAAGGACCTGGGGGTGCTGGTTGAAATTCAGCCGAACAGGAGGCAGCAGTGCCCTGGTGGCCAACGCCATCCTGGCTTGTCCCAGC
>NW_010191210.1:0-16872 GCF_000695765.1 Mesitornis unicolor
CCACAGCCTTTCCCTCGTCCACCAAGCAGGTGGATTTCCTTAATCATAGATTATTTCTCTTTGATCCATTTTATTTAATTAGGTATATGTAAGGCCAGAAAGACTGTGGTAACCATTTAACATGACCACCCCTACATAATGTTTTTCAGAACTTCAGTGGGAAAATTATTCTTCCTTTACATAAGTTACTGTTATCAAGTCCAATAAAATGTGGTTGAACTTTATTTTTGCAAGTGGAAAAAAAAAAGCTTTGAACATAATGGGTACAAGCCTCCAAATAATTTTCTATTTTAGACTTTTTTTTTTTCCGTGAGTACAAGTTCTATCCAGAAACACTACAAAACTGAATAAAATGTTTTGCTGGTGAATCCAGTGGATCCTAGAAATCCCAACAGGAATTTTAAGATTTCCTGCATGATTAGAAAATAAAGAATATTGGACTGAACATGTCTAGATAAAGTTAAATAAGGTATAATCAACTTCAGCTTTTAATTTGAACTGGAAATATTACACTGAAATACATTCTTGTTTAGTAACTTTTTAGGTTACATGTACACTCAGCTGAAGGTACACAACTGGTTTCACTCACTGCTGTAGGATTTTTTGAATGCTGGCATTTAAGTGGATTTAAAGGACTTAGACACTTAGGTCTCAGTTATTTTATGTGTCAGGAGACTTTAATCTTCACTACAACTCACTATTCTCCTCTGTCCTGAAAGTTAGTCCATATTCCTCACAGAAAGCCTTCATTGTGAAACAAGTAAATTTGTGGAATCTCTGAGTCTTCTTCTGGTGCTAATCTTTACATACATAGGACTTAGTTTACATTAATTTGTTCCTTCTTTTCTTTCTCATGGGTGTCTTTTAGGCAGGAAAAAAATACTGGGGTGAAAGGAATGCTTTCTGGACAGGAAATGTATGCTGCATTTCCAAATAATGGCCACTGTGTTCTTTGACACTGTATAGGAACACTTTCCCTCAAATTCACATAACCTTTGTCCCAGGCAATGGGATGCTTCACAGAAGGATGGCAGTCATGCCAGAGCTCTGATACAGCCTCCTCAGCTTAAGTGTAAAGACAGCAAGCGAGCTCTGTTGTACAGCTGCACCAGTCTTTCTGGTAATCAAAAAGTGGATCAGAGAAACAATACTATTCAGATAACTTTCTGGAGGGCTCCCTCCTGCAGGGATCAACTATGTACTGCCTAAGGAGAGGGAAAGAAAAGATGTGCTGTGACTAATAAATGATTTTGTCATATTTAACTGGGATTATTCATTTAGCCCCTTCCATTTCCCCTGCAGAGGTTAATCACCAAACCACACACAAAAAAGGGCCTCAAACGTGAGCTAAGCAGAAAATGCAAAATATCTTAAAATTGCAGCAGTTAGGGAGAAGCCTGATTTATGATCTACATTCTCTCCACAGCACTTGAAGGTCTTTCCTTTAAAATTACATTAAAACAAAAGCAGGCAGAGAGCTGTCTTATTCAAAATGTATAATTAAGGCTCTATTCAGGGTTTGTGTTGTTTGTTTGTTTGGGTTTTTTTGTTGCTGTTTTTTTTCCTCTTTGTTCCTTGATCTTTCAAATCCATTTGCTCCTTGAAGAATATTTCCTGCACTGCAAGACAATTTCTGCTGCACCATACTGGACACCATTTAGAAAACATATTTCTTTCCCTCCAGAATGGAAAGAATTTAGAGATTTCAAGATTGAGGTTTTCTTTTGTTGTATTTTAATGTATTTCAAAGCTATGCAATATCCCTATTTCCCTCCTTACTATTATGATCTGTTAGGTCACTTGTATCTGAGCAGAGATTTTTAGTTCAGGTCTCCATGATGATATTCAGGCTTTTCAGGGTTTTCTGGTGGTTTTTGTGTGTTTGTGTTTTGTTTTGTTTATTTTGGGTTTTTTTAGGACAACAGTCATGGATATCTAACAGTACCTCTTCAGAGTATGACTGAGTCTTGGGTGATAGTAAACATCTGTCACCACATGCTCTTTTCCCTACCTTGATCAGATCCAGATACAACAGTCCTGCATAGTAATTTTTATTTTAATTATATGTCTGAAGTAACTGTTCAGTCTGCAACTTTTCTTTAAGCCCAGATCATGAAATACTCTTCTCCTCTAGCAGCACCATGCGGTGAATACGTCCATCTCTCTGTGTGTCCCAAAAGATACTCATCTGACTCAGTAAATTTTTTATGCTTACTTTGAAACGAGGGTATACTCTCTGTGTTGGGTAATTCCTGTGTCTGTGCAAATCCTCCAGCCCATGCCTGTCACCCCAGTCTTTCTCAAAGCCAAGAGTGGGAGCTGTTTAGTCAATATACTACTACTATATTTTTATAGCACATGTTGGCATATCTTTACATACAGTCTGTACAGATGTGCTTGGGTGCCTGTATCTGTGTTACCATACTGGTATGCTTGGGCTAATATCACTATGTCTCTGGCTTTGAGCTTGATGTGGTAGCTCAGGCTCAGTGCATTGAAAGAGCTGTGGATTGTGGGTCAGAAGATGCAGGCACACAGAGTACAGGTCTGTAGTGTCAGGCTCAATGCATTGCTTTGTCACCCTGTACTTCTGCTTCCCGAGACTCAGAGCATGGTATTCAAACCATTCAAACCAAGCTGATAAGCAGTGATATTATTCATCTTTCACTTTGGGAAACCTCTTCTGAGGCACGTGGAAATAGGTGCCTCCTCAGCACAGATACTATCTTTCCACAACAACTGTTATCCTGATTGCTGCTGTAATTTATTGCTTATTGTTGGGGACTCCAGGATGCTGTTTCCTGGTTGATTAGTAAATAGAAGTTTCATAAACGTAAACTAGTCTCTTCAAAGTACCATGAAATTTATCTAATATTCCTAATATGAAGCAAGTTTATTACCAGTCTCTCTTCTGAGTAAAATAATTGAAAGTTCACCCTCATGGCCCATCATTGAACATCAGTGACCTCAGGTATGCTTTGCACATAGAACTTGATGTTCTCGGCTCCTGACACTTCAGGGCTGCATTGCATTGATTGCTTCCATAATTCATTTTTTCTATGAATGAGATATCACTGTTTCACTGCCAAAGGAACTGAGTGAGTGATATCCCTGGAGCTGATGCTTAAGGAATATTTTTGAGATCTGAACTCTTCCCAACCAATGGATAATTTATTTCCTTTGATTTGCTGGTGCTAAAAAAATCTCTCTGGCAGTAAAATACTGTGTTTCTTCCTTTTGCTATTAAACTTCTCTATTCACTGTGTTATCAGCTTCAATATGTTACTCAAAGTGTTTGTAGTGTATTATATGAAATGCAAGGATAATTCCTGTATAATAAATTCTGAATATCCTCTCAGTTCAAGATGAAGCAAATGAGCTAAAAGAAGTTACCAAGTATGCACAGGTCAGTTTTTGATAATGCACAGTGTGCAGTCAAGAATGCAATGATGAAGTTCATCTGTCTTTCATAATAAAGATTTTTTCTGGGCAGGGCAGTTTGTATTACATGTAACAGTCTTTTCCAGAAAATTTTCTGCTACTACTTATTTCAGGAAAAATGAACCATAAATTTTAATACAAATTCTGATGCTTTCAACCTCAAGAGTACAGGTACTTTTCAGCTCAAGTAGGAAACTAATCTTGACCATCTGCTCCACAGTTCAATGATGTCTCAGTTTTTCAAAAGGGAAGCAGGACCACAGCATTGTGAGTTGGTAGCACCGAGTGCTCCCCAGAGTGGATTTTCTGCGGACTTGTGTGCAGCAGGTCCTAATCTAATATATAGCTACTAGAAATGCAGGGGACTCAACCCCATGACTGACAAGATCCCTTTGAATCCTACATGCCACATGAGTCAGGCACTTGAAAAATAACCTTTGGGTTATGTCTGTTAGTGATGACTGACCTACCTTAAACTGGCAATCAAAGGAGAAATGTGTCTTCTCAGACCTTTAGTGAGATGCTTCTGTCCTTCAATGTACTTCTTTTCTTTGAGTATTTTTGCCAGTCTCTTCACATCTCAGTACAGAAAATGCTGGTGTTTGCTAAACAAGCAGGAATTCTGTATTGACTTGCAAAGCTGTAGATATAATGCGGCTGTCTAGAATTCAAGCTTTGGGGTATTTACCATTGTTCTTGAAGTCGTAAGCTACTTATCTCCAGGGGACAGAAAAGAACAACTTTTCTTCTGAGTCATTACATTTAATAATTGAAGATCTACATGCTAAGTAGAGTTTCTTTCCCTGGAAGCTAAAGCAATTCCTGCAGGCAATATATAAGGCTAAATAGGCGATGTGTCTCATTCCACTTACTCTAATGGTTCTCTAACTGTGAATTTTCTCAGATTTTACCATATGCTGAGTGGATTATGAATGTGGTTAAAACTGCAGAGCAGAAAATGTCAAGCAAAATCAGCAAGTCAATTTAAAAAAGGACTTAAACAATAAATCACTGTTGGAAAATGCTTTTTCATACAAAAAGAAAATCTTAAAATATTTTAAAAAATCAAACCAGACAATTTTGAACTTCAAGTCAGAAGAAAAAGAGATACAGTCTGTCTCTTTGAGTTTTGAGGTTGGCTAAGCTGGGAGAGAGGTTTGTTTTAATTCGCTATATTTAGTTATATGACGAGGGAAGGAAAGTCTCTTTTAGTTTGACTAGCTATTCATGGGCCAAATCTAAACATAAAATCAGCCTATATAAGCCCATGTAGCAGTAGGCTTGGTTTGTGGGTTTGTTGGTTTTGGTTTATTTTCGAGCTGGTTTAGAAAGCACATTTTAGGACTTGCTATAAAGAATTTAAAAAGTTGATTCCACCAAGAACAGAATAGACATTACACTCCTGCCTTGAACATGTGTTCAAACCTTTACATGTTGTCCTGCACTGGAATCTTGATACAAATATCTTTGAAGAGTAGAAAGCTTCCTACCCATTTTTCCAAGGCAGAGTTGTCAAGTAAAATCTTACTGAATGCTAAGGGGGTTTAAAGATCTGATTTCCCATAATAATTCTTTAAGGGAACCTGTTGAGATAGAGCCAGTGGGTCAGGCAAAGGAAAATTGAACTCTCTTAGCAGCTTGGCTGAGCCTGCAACCCTCTGCTGTGCCATGAATCATCATAGCAAGTGCTCCCCAGCTGATGGGAGAATGAGCCACCCTCAGAGAAGTGGGACCCCTGGCACAGCCTAATTCCTTGCAGCATGTCAACATACAGGAACATACAATAGAGAAGAGATAACAATATGGGAATAAGAGAAGGAGCAGAGCTTCAACTGGGAGAGAAAAATAAATGTTTTCTGAGAGGAAGAGAAAAGAAAAGGAAACCAAACTTCAGTGTGTATGCCTATACCGATGGAAGGACACCACAGAGCCTGAACAGAGTCGGAAATGTTCAATTCATTATAGACCTGCAGTGAAGACCTGAGCAGTTAATGGTTGGAAGTAGACCAGTCTCCACCTTGCTTTCAATCTACTCCTTCCTCTTGCCTGTGTCTTGTGAAAAACTCTGTAACTAGTCAGCAGCCTTTTTTTTTTTTTTTTTTTTTTTTTTTTTTGTTGTCGGCAGCCTTTTTTTTTTTTTTTTTTTTTAATGTGTTGTGGGTTTGGGGCCAGTATCTAGCAGTCAGTAGGAAAAACTCCTCTTCACTTCCATGGACATTGGATCAGACTTTGAAAGAGCGGCATTTAAAAAACAACAGAGGAATTAGGAGTCTCTGAGCTAATTAGACATGCTGGCATGTGTACTGTTCCCTCCATCTGCCATGCTTCAGACAGCTATGTGGCTAGGAACAATATTTCTTCACATTCTCATGGCAGATACCATATGGTTTCAGAAAAATCCTCTGGCCATGACTCCACTGGGCTATGAGTTTAGGCTTGCTCTAATGCTATTGTTACATCTGATTTCACAGTAATCAGTTTGTGTCTTAACTTTTTGTTTGGCTTTCTTCCTTTCCAAATTCAGCAGTAAATAGATTTTTAATTAGCTTGTGCTTTTCAAAGTAGCTAGTCAAAAAGGTATGAATGTCTGAATGAATTCCCTGACAAAACATACGTGGCGAATATGCTCGTGGCATAAATCATGTCACTCTAGTAAAAGACCCCAACTCCTTCAGATTCTTATCTTCCTTTCTTCTTTAGATATCTGGTTCAGTTAGGAAACATTGGATTTGTTTACTTAGTTTAAGTCTACATAATCAGTATGTCTTTATGTTTCATAGGATAATTCAAAGTAATTATTTAACATGTACATTCAGGAAAGAAGAATAGCAAAGTCTGAGTAAGGGCATCCATATAAATTTGGTCAAAGGTTTTGCATTTAAGACCTCTTTTTCAGTTCTCTTCTGTCAGCAAGGCTGTAACAGACAGAGAAGTAGGCAACTATCTGCAAAGCTTAATATTGTAGTAGCAAAGCTCCTGGTTAAATCAAGCAGTGATTACGTTAATTCATCACTGCTAAAGAAATGAACCCAGATAGTAGTCTGATTAAATGGGATTCTTTCAGTGATTAAAAGCTTTTTTATCCCTTTTTGGCTTTGACAAAAAAAAATTAAAATTAAGCCAAATACCCTCTTAGAGGAAATCCACCTTAAGTGCAAGTTGACTCAAGGGAGGCCTTTCCTCCTTGTGACTCTGCATGAGCCACCTGAAATTACAATAAATTATCTGATGTGTTCCAAGCTGCCAGTCAATTGCTCTGTATCTTTGACAAGTGACTTTGTTTGTCAAGCCTCAGTTTCCCCATCAAGCTTTGTCTTGAGTGTGTGATGTTGGGCTCGGGCCTGTCTTTCTACAATGACCTAGAAATCCAAACCCATATATTTTGCAGCACAACTGTAGCAGTCCAGAGAGCATCTCGCTGCTTGTTTTTCTGTTACTGATCAACCAGAGCGTAGATCTCTAAAATCATTTATCTCCAGGTAAGCCATTTTAGGTAGTAATAAAAGGAAGAAAGAAGGCAGTAACTGGGCTACAGGCACCCCTAAAGAAACCTGCAGCTTCCTAGAAACGTGACAGCAGCCACACATGCCATGGAGTGTGGTATATGGAGAAGAAGGAGGCTTTTGGGTTCGTTGTTTCTCTGGGCAGCTGGGATATTAGCGGAGGTGTAAAGGGCTGCTGGAGGAAGATGTGACGCTTGGGTTGGAGAAGAAAGCTTGCCCTGCAAAGGGGCCAGAGGGAGGGCATGCAGTGGTGGAGAATGAGAGACTTTGTGTGAACTTATGAAGGTGTGGTGGGGAGGGGGGTCACAGGCAGTCACCCCAAGGGACGGAAGAGATGCCTTGGTTCAGTGCCAGCAGGCTAAGGTCTCCAGGAAAGTGTGGAGCTCGTTCCATCAGCATTGCTGCATCTATATCTGACAGATGAGGGCTCTTCTGAGGGGAAAGAACTTTAAGCAGCTCAGTGGTGATGTCAATCGGCAGCAGTAACGTGAGCCTGCATGATAGGAACTCCCTGTCCCACCCTGAGAGGTTGCTGAGGGACACAGTAACCATGGCAACGGCCACTGCAACCTTCCCAGGCTGCAACGTGTCCTCTGCTGAAGCTTTGTAAGCACTAGGAGCTAAAAAGGAGAATGACACAGAAGTTTTTCTTATTTTGTTGAGATGCCCAGTGAAGAAAGCTGTCCAGGGGTCTGACCTGTCCTGAATAACATTTCAGCATCTGTTACTGTCAGTGGAAACAAAGTCTTTTTCACTGAGACCTGTTGATACCTCACAATGGGATCTAGGTAACCTGTATCAATTAACCCCAAATAATCACTCCTCTCTATGGAGGAGATCTTGGAGGTTCTGGCCACAGGTGTTGTAGGGGTTCATTTTGCAGTGAGGAGAAGTCAGCTCTTTGTGAAGGGAACAGAATGCCTTGCCAGCACTCATGTCTGCTGATCCAGGCTATGATGCATGTTTGGGCCAGGCAGGGCCCGAGTTTCATTTTAATGAGATACATTAAATTCAAGAATTTAGCAATTGGGTGGATCTCAGAGTAGGTACTAGTTCATGCTCTCCTTAGCATAAGTGCTGCTCATACTAAAGGATGTAAAACCTTGACTGGGCCTCTGCCTCAGCTCTGAAGTTCCTTGAGCTCTTTTTCTTTTCTTTCTTTTTTCTTTTTTTCATTTTACAAACAGGATTTTCTAGACACTAACATATTTGGGCTGCTGCCTCTCAAGGAGAGGTAAACAGTGGGAAAAATATTGCCCTCGGGCCAGCTAGCAGAGATTTTTCTCAGTAAGTCAGAAGGCTTTAGAAGACCTCTCCTACTGAGCTGATAGGTTTTCAATTGGAATCCAGGGGCCATTTATGAACAGACTTGTCTAACAATTACACAGGGAGGAGGGACTGTCCTGTAGAGAGCCTCATTCACTTCTCTATTGGTTTATTGGCTGGAATTGTTCCATGGAATAACTTCAACACTAGTTGCATCACTCACAAATAGCAGAAAAAAAGCAGAAAACCAAGGCAAAACTAAATATTCCCTCTTCAGTGATGGATGCTAGCAGCGATTGGTAATAGATGCCAAGCTTTTTCTCTTCAAAATTATGCATTTCTTCTGATCAGTGATTAAAATCTTTAATTTTTGTTTTCAGTTAGCAAAGCAAGTTTTCTAAAATTCTTCCTTTAAATGTACATCCAACATTCATTTCCTGTGTCTGTTGTTTCACATCTCTGAGGTCAGATAATGAATCATAGCAAACTCTCAAGGTGAGGACGTTTTTGTTTCTTTGGGTTATTTCGTTCGTTGTTTTGTTTGGTAGCTTTTTTTTTTAATCTTCAGAATGCAAAGTGCTAGTCAAAAGAACACAACGTATTTCCTAGTCATAAAAAAGACAGCTGAAGGCAAAAATAGCTGGTACAGTTTGTCCAGAAGGGTTCCAATATAGAATGGGAAGGCATAGCTAGGAACAGAATCCAGTGGGCTGCTGACCTGTGCAGCAAACCAGTTGTATCTCATGAGGCTCCTCTTACTTTTTAGTTTTACAGGTGACCCAGTAATAGCCAGTGATAATGAAACTTGCACCACCTTATCTGCTCAGCTTCCAGTGTCAGGAGAGTGGCAGATGTCTGCTGCACAAAAACTGATTTAGGCCAGTGACAAAAGAAACTAAGGGGCTGAGTGAAAGGATTGCTTTTAAGCAGCTCTACCTGTAAAGAATCTGTGTACATTACTACAGAGCTACAGCACCAGTCTATGGGTACTAGACTGTGTGTACACTGTGAAATCACTTCTACAAAGGGATAAAACCCCAAACTCACAAAAATTCTCTTATTCAGTCCTACATCTGAACTATAGGTAATCGCATACATCATAGGTCAAGATGAACCAGCAGAATATAGATTCTGGAAACCTAAAAAACAAGGGCCATCATTTTTTGTTGTGTTTCTCCTTTATTGGGACCAGCACACTGAATTTGGTAAAAGCTTTTCTTCTTAAAAGGCATGTGGTCCTCAGAGGAGGATGTCAGAGAAAAATAATACAACTTTGGTAGGTTTTCTTTGTCGGTATATTATTCTGATTTTAAAACAGTAAGTTTCAAATTTCATATTAAAATTCTATTTAAAATACTAGTATTTCTGACTACTTCTTCTGTACTTGAACTTCCACATTCAAAACATTAGTGAGCCAATGTAATTTTTCCAATTGCATCCATATATATGTCTAAAGACATCTTAACTTTTTTGTTTGGCACACAATCTTATAATTGTCTGGCATTTAATCTCACTGGAAGATACCTCAAGATTTTTGCCCCTTTCAGATGTAGTTTTTGTGCCTACTTATGTCCTGAATAAAAACATTAGCTAATCTTTATGATGTAATTACCATTAAATGAAGTGTCTATCTTTCTGTCAGTAACTCTGCAATTTTTTTTCTTCTTTAAAAATCCCATTATGCCTCTGAATGGTAAATTTTGAATATCTGCACATCTGAATGAATTATTGTTTTCATTTCCTTTGTTGATTGTTTATTATAAGAAAAAAATTTGTGAGTTTTCCCTTTGGTTTCCAGGAGACTAGATTTTGCTCTATACTTCAGGAATAGAAATAACAGAAAACGAAGCCAAGGCAGATGTAAATAGTCCTGTCTGGAAATATCAGGAGAACCCATATAAACATAGAGCCTATGCATCTTTAAATTATGGTTTTATATTCATTTCAGGTCAGTAACAACTGGAAGTTTTTGCTGCATGATAGCTCTTTGGACACTGTTCTGATATAGCACTGGTCTCCTTCCAGTGTCTGTTACAGTGTATGTTGGTCTCCAGCACATATCATCCCTTATTGACACGTTAGATTATGGATTTAATATTCATGCTGTAATGCAGATAGTATTGTTGCTACTGCCCTGGCTATATTTGTTCCATCTGAGACAAATGTTTTATAAAAAGGCTGTCAAGCTAATATCACACTTCCTCAGGAGGACATCTCAGACGTGACCTAGGAAATGAAAGAGAAAAGAAAATACTTGTGCAGCTTCAAGGAGAAGTCAAAGAATATGTTTAGCCAATTATGTGTTCTGAGGGGAGGGTCAGAGTTCACAGCAGTCCGTTCAAACTGTGTTTTTCCTGGGAATTTATCAGTATTCATGCCATTTGGGGGATATCTGAAACAGCAGTGGAGACAACAGTCAGTCAAAACAACCTTGAAGGCCTGATCTACTAATTCTGATTAATTCTTGTAACTGATGTTAGCTTTAGATGAGACATTCAAACCATTTGCTTCATCAATCCTTTGTTTCCAGGGTTATGATAGAAATTTGATAATTTCTATTGATTGTTCTTTCATGGAGAGGAAATAGGAGACAGGTACCTCTGTCCTCTATGTCCTGAGCTGAGTCTGAATCCGTAGCTCTGGACAAGCCTGCCAAGAACTGGTGGGCTCTGTCAGCCATTAGTTTACTGACTGCTCAGCACAGCTAATCCATAGCATTTTCTTTCATGTTACCTTTTTTCATCTGATTTTCTTAAAAAAAAAAAAAAAAAAAAAAGGCAAAACTTTTGTCTATCCCACAGTCAATGGACCCTTACTCTGTTTTCCTTCAGTCTAACACTGCTGTTCTTAATATCCTTCTGAAAAAGCAACTTGTCAGCAACATTTTAAAGTGATTATTAAATAATACCAAACATAAGCTTGTCTTTCCAAAGCACTGGTTTATGTTATCTGTAATTTCAGCAATCCTGCCCTAGCCCCAATTAGACAGGATAGTAAAGAATAAAATTTAAAAAACTGAGGAGATATGACAGAATTCAGGAAATGCTAGAACCATCAATTGCTCTCAAATCAGACATGATTTGCTTTTAAGTATGTGCATGTGTGTATATGTATATATACTTGCATATATATGGCAAAATCCTGTATTTCTCTACAGTCAGTCAGGTTCTTCCTGAAAAGGCAGACCAGATCCCTTCTGTCCATGGCAGAAGCTGAGCATGTCAGCACACTTACAAGAGCCTTGGCAAAGTGCAGAGGGCAGCTGGAGTTGAGAGGCGAGTTAGAGGAGCTAAGCTCTGTGAGCTTACAACTGTCAAATGGTGATAAAATATTACTTAGTGCTGTGAGTCGTATAGCTTAGCAGGAAGCTGTGAGGTGTCATCGTTTGGACTGCAAGAAGTGAATGGCAATTTTTTGTAAGCTTGAAAGAGTGCTGATAAAACATGTCAGACGCAAGAAAAGTTTCTGTGGGCATGTGTCTTTCTACAGTTTTTATTTTACCTAGATGCTTGTCACTTCAGAGCTGATGAGAGGTGATGATTTGACAGCCTTAGTGCCAGAACACACCGATTACCTGCTGAATGTGCCCTGTCCTGACAGCAACGGGGCAAGTTTCGATATGCCTGAAAGGGCTTTTCTCTACCTCATTCTTTCTGCCCAACTGGAATCAGGCTTTCAAAGACTCTTTTCTCCCTTTCAGGCACCCAACAACTTGGCATCTAATGTGCCAAAAGCTACCAAGAATTTGGCTACTGACTTTGCTATACTGAACTCTGCTCACAAGTTCCCCAAGTCCCATTATTGGTATCTTACTCACATGGACAATTTTTGCCAGTCTTCATGGTGACTTCACTGATGTGACCATTTAACCACTGAAAGCTAAACTAAGAGTGGTTGTGTTTTCTTAAGACCACAGTTAAACCAAAGTAGTTTTGAGTGTGGTTGTGTTAGGGTGGAGGTGAGTGAAAAGTTGCCCACAACAGCTCTCCTCAGAAATGTATCAATTTCTGTTTCCTTTTCGTTGTCCAATTTCAACTGCAGGGCACAAAGTTGCTGCAATTTCACAGATACTCTGCGTAGACACTGCACTGAGTCCATTTTCATTGAGAATATTAATTACAGCATCCACTTCCCCCACTGCAAAATGACTTCTAGGCTCTATTTCCGTATTCTGTTAGTAGAAAAGGATTAAACCAGTAAAACAAGGTACGTCACATAAAACATTTCTGGAATGTTATTGTTTCTTGTAAATTGTGTCAGTAACTGGTAGAATATCCATAACAGTTGTATGTAAGAGAAAATGTTCAAGGTTTTTTATAGAAGAACTATAAAGGAGGGAGAAATCTGACAAATACGTTTTTTTCCTTGCTGTGTGTAAAAAGCAAAGTTTATGACATCAATGCAAATTTCTTCTCTGAAGTCAGTGGAATTTTGTTTGTTTCATGAGATCACAGGTTTTTTTAAAGGCCTAATCACAGATGGAAAACTGTGGCCTAAGAAAATGCCTACAATTTTATTAAAAAAAAAATAAATAAATCTGACCCTGAAGAATGACATCTATCCAAAGCCAGACAGAAGAGGCTGTGAGAGGGCTAACACTAATCCTGAAGAATCTAACCTCTCGCAATGCCTCCGAGCATTCAACAGAAAGCCCTGCTATCAGCAATTTATTTGGATTTAAAAGATTAATTCTTACTTACTGGGTATTATGCTACCTTCCTGCCATTCATTATGGGACAGACAGAATCTTGTCATCTTGTTGATACAGTCATTGCCATGGTTGTAGCATTACGGTCAGCAATGAACATGAAATATGTGAAGAGGGGTTAGATCTGGCACAAATCCAGACAGATTACAATCTAATCCATTTTGCAGAATAGGACCTCATATAGAAGTCAAAATTAAGATGAAAATAAAACAAATCATTCTGTGCTTGTGCACTATAAATAAGTCTTTCCTTAAATTAAAAAAAAGGCAGCTAATTGTATAATTTGAAAAGTTTGTTTCTGTGTGGACTATATATAAGAAAACTGATTATATTATTAACATATTTGTAGAGACTATTACAACTAAAAGTAAATATAGAAGCCCATAGGCTAAAATCTTGTGGGTTATGGTGCCATGCACAGTTGCCCAAGAAAGCCCAGACTGGCATAACCACATGTCACAGTGCAATTCCCTGCTACAGTGCACATCTGAGCTATTTGCTGGGAGGCTGGGTACTGGAGATGCAATTAGAGGGCTGAAGGCTTTGAAACCACACGGTTTTGACAATTTCTGGGGCCTATGCCTTGCCTGTCAGTGCAAATGTGTCTTTGTCACTCAAAGGCAACCAGCAGTACACAACATGAGAGAGTTCCTCAAGGCAGTGGGAAGAATTGCATTGTCCTGACAAAAGCCTCCTGTGGCATGGAAGCTGGACCAGGAAAGTCGCAGGAAAATTGCTTTGGTACAGAAATGAGCAAAGCAAACCTCTCGCAGAGCATAGGGCTGGATTTGACCAGCCATGTGGTTGGGTATTCTGTTTAAGGGCACCCTTTCCAAATGTGATGTGCCTGGCAGTGCTTAGTTCAGAGATTTATTTGTTACTATTGTCCTATTTGGAGAGAAGTCACTATTTGATATATTATTTGACAGCTGGCAACTTATTCTGAACATTATAGGAGCTTTTCAGAGCCGGAGATATTTCCTAGTTATTTACATTTCTACTTTATAATTAAATGTCAGTAGTTCAAACAGGAGAAACAAATGTTGCTTTTTGGGGTGGCTTAAGTGATCGTTAGTCTCTTCGAAATGACTCACGGGAAATTGTGATGTGTCTGGGGGTAAGGGAAGCCACTCCTCCTGCAATCGTTGCAACTGGTTGACCCTTATTATCCATGTTATGCAGTCTGCCCAGGCTTCTGGCTCAGAAATAAGCACACTTTTTGCACAGAAAGGTTGTCCCAATAGATGACACATTTGTCGAGGCACCTGTCAATCAGGTGCTATGCAGATAATTACATTAAGATAGCCAGATATACTAGGGAAAGGAAACTGGTATCTTAAAGTTCAGTCCAAGCTAATGGTTGCAATACCAATTCCCTGTTGAGTCTTATAGCTCATGGAAAACCTTGTTGCCATGGCTGTAGTAGTATGAGCAGTTTAAAGATAGCCCAGATATGGTTTCCCAAGCTGCAGCTATGTCAGCATAAGCTCAGCCCTTTCCATTTAGCTTTATTTTTGAGATTCAAGGCAATACCAGGAACCTAAATGAGTTTGCATGGAAATCCAACTCATGTTCCCTCTCTGAGAACTCCCTGCGTTCCTCTTTTGAAAGAAACAGGAGAGACATCACTTGTTAACACATACAGCCTACAAATTTAATTCTTTGAGTCAGTGAGGAAATAGGTTCACAGAGCCCATGGAATTACAACTGGGATAAGAAAAGTTCAGAGCAACAGAAATGAGTTCTGAGAGGAATAATTCAAGCTATATTTCAGGTTGACCTGAAGTTTCAGAAATGAAAACAAAGCCAGACCATAATGAGAGACGTTTCAGGAAGGACTCAGGGTAGGATTTTCAGCATTTTCATACTGCATTTGTTCAATCAAGCCCCCAAGGAATACTTCTAGTACTACTGAGGGGTGAGGTGAGAAATTATATAAAGTTTTCAGTATTCTCTAACTGCAGCATGCATCCTCTTTGCATATCCAGGTCTTGATAATTAACAGATAAAATTACTTGTGAAGAAAAGTGAAACAGCCAATATCAGAGAAAATCCCATCGGAATTCTCTGTAAATAATGTTTTTCAAAATGGTTCATCGGCTCCTCACTTCTGCTTCAATAAAACATTCAAAGACAGTGAACTAGAGAGAAACTTGACAAAGATATTAGCACTCTGTCTGAAACGGCAGCCCTGCTCTGAGTGCTAAGAACAGTGCAGTGTGTGAAGGTACGCTGGGACAGGGCTTTCTACTGCTAATTAGGAAATGGGGAGAAATAGAGGGCTGGATGGCTGCCCGTATACCACACTCCACTTGCTGACACAAGAAAAGGTGCTAATTTTTACATACTATGCCGGACTTATTAACAAGGGAAGATATTTTAAAATCTTAATAAGGGACTATAATTTCATTTCCTCATTTGTATCTTTCTAAGGCAGAACAGAACAAGATTTCAGTAATTAATCCACATTCATCCTTGTTTTGAAAGAATTATTGCTTCTGAAATCTCTTCTGACATCAGGCAACGTGTAGGGGTACATGAGGTAAACAAAGTCCTCCAGGTTGTCCCAGAATGACCACAACCTCTTCAGGTTATTCTTATCATATAGTCACCTTATGGTTCAGGACAGCTGCAAGCTAGCAGGATTTACTACTTGCCATGACAGTATAGAAAAAAGTTAGACTCTTTTCTGGTCACAGAAGAGTTTTATAGCCACAAACAAGAAATTCCCCTACCTTGTTTTTTTCTTGTGAGACAAAGCTGACTGAGGAGCCTGGTGAACCGTAAGTTGTTTGCTGAGAACCCATAAACATATCAGACTGCTCAGTTGTGCTACATGAAAACAAATATTCATGTAGCCCATCCTCAGCAGCACCCAAACTCAGCTGCCTAGGGAATAGTAAGGCTAGGGGAAGAATATAAATTAAGAAAGATACAGAATTTCTCTCTAATATTCTTCCAGTGTCTAGCATATTTCCAGCTCTGAGTCTTCCTGATTCAGATGTGGTTTTGATAGTTTTAATAATCCTCTACAGACTTTTCTTCTGTGAACTTGTCCCATCTGCATCCAATAAACTACTTGCACACTGTTATTGTGAAATAAGTATAAACAAGTTGATAGGAGCTTCCTGGGTCTCCTGACTTGTGTGCTTTACCTGAGGACTGAGCTTATCTGTAGAAACACACACAAAAAAGGTGACTGCAACTGAAGGAAGACTGGGTTCTCTGCCTGGTTCCCAGCAAACCAATTTTAGGCTTGCAAGCACAGATGATATTCAAGTCAACCGAGATAATATCTGGTGGATTTAAGGGGAGCAAATCCTGATACCACAAACACTGGCACACCAAGGGGCAGTAAAATGTTTGTTTTGTCAAAAAAGTTTGTCAGTAGATGTACTGTACTGCATGACACGTGCCTAGTTATTAACTCAGCTGCTTTTTGCCTTCACCTGCTATCTGTAAGATAGGGTCAAAATTCTCACTTGCCAGAGAATTGTGATGATAAATATTATCAGCTACTGGAGTAATGTATGGATGAAAGGCGAATGTTGACTTCTCCCTGAAGAAAACCAGTGGGCATAGAGCTGTCAGATACAGGCTTCCATTGTGACTGCAATCTACAATGGAGACCAAGGAGCATAGTGACAGAAATAACAGTGTTATCTGTTGCTTAAATACTTTTCTGCCTTATATGATAACTGTAATTCATAATTAAATATCAAACTATTCCTTAAAAATGTCTGTAGAGGCTTGGCCAGGAGATACCCTGTTTGTGAAATTTGCAACATGTTTAAGGGATTGTCCCATAAACATTAGCAGCTCAGCAGGCTACAACCCTTAAAAGTCCCATCAGCTTCAATCTAGTATGAAATACCACCTAGAAATTATGCTTACTGAGACATATTATTATTATTTAATATTCTTTATTATTATTATTATTATTATTAATTCACA
>NW_010191211.1:0-30461 GCF_000695765.1 Mesitornis unicolor
TATATTAAAAAATATATATATTTTCCAAAGCACTCAGAGGCTTCTATTCTGTAAGCTTCTTGCTTGTACAAGCATAAATCAGAACAAACAACACAAAAATCTGCAAGAGTTATGCCACTGTAAAATGGTATAGGTGAGAGGAAGTATTCGACTTAGAACCCTTCATTACAGATAAATAAAGATTTTTTAGTGTTTCAGGTTGCATTCCTACTTGCTGTTCTATGGACTAATGATATTTCAAACCTGGATTACAGTCATATTCTCTAGACTCAGTAATATTACGTTTAAGTCTGAGTGATTTAAGGGCTGTTCAGTGGTGATACTGGTCCAGGTGAAGTGGTACTGGCCTCCAGCAATGCCTTAGGCTAAAAGCATCATGTGTTAGCAAAAAAACATTAACCTGCCCCTCAGACCTGCTCATTATTACATTTATAGTACTGTCAACCAACCTATGAGCCACTGGAAACATAATGGAGGGGGTTTTATTGTTATTTTTATATTCTCTTGAATATTAAAAAGGAAATATATTGGAGAAAAATACATATAAGATATTGCTAGGTATAAATTCTAGACAGATGAGCCACATGGGTTATTTTCCATCTCACAATGTTACTTTGCTATATGACTGGAATCAAGTTTTGTTCAGAAAAAAAGGTTGAACATGTTTATTCAGGTTCTGAATAAAAAAGGATAATTAATTAGAGAGTATAAATCTTCATCTGTCTTCCGAAGTTATCTGCAGACATGGTAGCATGAGTTTGTCAGGGGTGAAGATTTCTCATCTGGGGAGATTTTGGTCACTCAGTAAGTGAGATACTATTTGAAGCAAGTGCCCCTTTCCTCTTTGCCACTAAGTTTTCCTGTACTTAATAGCATCTGTAATTTTCAGAAGAATTTGACAGAAACATTTACAGTGTTAATTGCTCTCAATTTCCCTTTCTTTTCCTGATTGCTGGGGCTGGATGCAGGGAGTACTGCAAAGCCTGTTGTCTTTCCTCAGTGCTCTGCAGAAGAGACCTCTGCGACCGATGCTCGGTCCTGTTCTCCTGTCCCTGCACTCCCTTCACAGGAGCAAAGAGCTCCTGGCATGGCAGTGGTCCTCTCCCTCTTCTCTGTCCCCCGAAGAGGGCCTGGCAGTGGTTCTCTGATGAGCTTGAGGCTTGATGGCAGCTGGAGAGTTGAACCTGGGACTCGGTGGCTTGAGTCAGGGTCTGCTCTGCCCCACACTCTGTTGCGTGACATAGTTATGCTCAAAGGCCAATGCATTCACAGTGGGACGAGGTTTCTCAAGGCCTGCATTACCCTTGGAAAGGGCATTCAGGCTTAGGTGTTCTTTAGGCATTTCTGCAATGTGAGTCTTGATGAGACAGGTTGTCCATCCTGCTGAGGGCATTTAAACACCAGCCGCCTCCTCCTGCTCTTGCCCTCCTTTCATCTTCTGCATCATATTAAGTTTGTTTAGGACTTCTGTCACTGCTGGAGTGGTGGCCTTAGACAGTACTGAAACAGCAGTATGAATGTGCCCAGTCATCAGCTCTTGTATGGTACAAGTGCAAATACCCCACATTAAGTATTTAAATGTTTAAATGCCGTTATTGTCCTATTCCGTGTTATTTCAGCCAGGAAGGTTTCTGGGGAGAAGAACTTCCCTCTTGGCAAGCCCCACCTCACACTACATTCATTTTCCCTGAGGTTTCACCCACTATATTGTGGGCTTCACCAGCGGCTTCAGATCCAAAGTTCCCCCTGTGGCTTCAAGTCCTCAGATTGAAGTTGAAAACACGGAGCTTGGCTGTGTATATACAAAATCAAATATGTCGCTACTCTGATGAAACAAGACCCAACCTGGATTTCCACCGGGCATTGGCATAACTTACATTCGTTGCTTTTGGCTGGGAACATTAAATAACCCCTGAACAGAAAGAAACGCAAGGGC
Source organism: Mesitornis unicolor (assembly GCF_000695765.1). Lineage (NCBI taxonomy): Eukaryota > Metazoa > Chordata > Aves > Mesitornithiformes > Mesitornithidae > Mesitornis > Mesitornis unicolor. The sequence continues at coordinate 1,937 of NW_010191211.1, forward strand.
TTTGAAAAGACTATGTTTTAAATACCAGAGATGACAACTGCAATGATTCAAAAAATGAAATCAATTTATCATTAGCCATTAATTACCAAATCGCTCTGTTTTCTCCTTATGCTTCATGTGGCTTAGCCTTCTGCATAATTAGGATGAAAAATGGAGACAGAGTGGGCCTTGCATTTAAATGACATAAATTCAGTACTCGCTTCTCAGAAAATGGTGGTAAAGATTTTCAGAAGGACAGCAAGTTTAGGAGGGAAAGGAAAAGCAAGTAAGCAGGCAAGCTTTGTTCTCTTTTAAACAGAGAGAAACTTGTCACAGGACAGTTTTAAGTTGTAGGCAACTGCAGTATTCTGTTTTGTCAACTGTTTTTGCACAAAGCTCCAAACATTGTAAAAATCTGTTTTCCTTCACACCTAGTGTCGCTACGAGCTATATTGTAACCACATTCACAGTGTGTTAGAGCCTGCCTCAGGGTTCCTTCGCAGCAGGTTTCAGCTGGAATGATTTTTATTTATTTATTTTTTATAATAATCACTCTATTCAAGTGGAACAATCATTATAAAAAATTATCACAAGCCGTCTTGGAGAGAAAAATCCTGCCACAATAAACATAGCGAATGTCTTGCAATAAGGATGCTGAAATTCGTGATTGAGCCACGCTTTGGATTACGCCTGTTTCCTGTATTGGTTGACATTTGGTAGTGGAAGAGCATTAATTCCCAGTCACAACAGCTGAGGCGAGGATTTGGTCACAGTTGTGTTGAAAGTAGATGCTGTGAAGTGCCCTCCCTCTTTGGGGACAGTCTGCCTCCCCGCCAGGGACCCCCAGACCAGACCCTCCCAGCAAGCAGTGCTTGACACACAGGCCCCTGCATACCCTGCTCAGGTGGTGGCTGTGTTCTGGGCTACCCAGTCCCTCCTGGGAGGAAGCCAGAGATGCTTCAGAGTGGGTGTTTTGGAGGAGGATCTGGTAGGGAAACGCAGGACACCTCGGTGAGTGACAGTGGTTGTGTGGCTTCTGATGAGCCTGCACCCACTCCATTGTTCAGTGCAAGGTGCTCACAGCTCAGGACCTTTTGTGATAAGTCAGGTAGCTGGGAAAAAAGCACAACAGCATTAGGATAAGCAAAAATACCCTCTAAATTATGAGTTTTAATTCCATTACGTTGTTTATCACTAACCTCTCAGTTTGTTGTTTGCGGTTGTCTCTGAGTGGAGTGTATTCCCCTCCTCTTCCTCACATCAACCCTACGCATCTGAGCAGAGCACAGCCATGGTCCTGCACATCTTCACCTGCCCACCTTACCAGTTGGCAGGGCAGCACGTCCACCTTGCACTTCTCAATATTAATCTTCCTTTCTGAGTCAGAAAATGCTACCTCCAGTGCCTCATGATCTTTATGTCAAACAAATTGCTGCATGTTTGTGTGCTAACAGCTGAGCAGCACCTTCCCAGCCCGGTGGAGCTTTGATTCTCCAGGGGCAGCTCAGCAGGGGTACCCTCGGGAGGGGAGCGGGACAGGAGGTGAAGAGTCGGTACAGACCTCCAAGGTAATGTTTGCAGAAATGGTTAGTCTGACACACAGCCCCACTGGGGACCCAGCTTCTCTGTACTCACAAGCGTTGAATATGTTAACAGTTGAAGAACAGCTCTTGCCCCAGAGTTCCTCCATGCTTGGTCACACAGCAGGGCTGCCGTGTGGGGGATTTAGCACCACAGGTGGAATCTACAAGGGGATTTGTTTAGATATTACTATTACCTTTTAGGTGGCCTGCTCCAAAGAGGAGCCTTGGTGGTGGATAAATGGAGGAAAGCAGGGAGGGAGCAGGCAGCTGCATTGTCCAACAAGCTGGGGGAGCTGGCAAGGGCAGCTGAGAGAGGTTTCACACTCCTTTGCCCTTTAAAGATAGTTAGACTTGTGGCCCTTCAGGACACACAGAGCTGGGTTCCTTTTTTTCTGAATTTTGAATTTCAGAATTAATTCTGAATTCTTGAATTTTCTGCTGGTGTCCTGCTGGGAGTGCTTCACAGCCTTGCCAGGGGACCTGGGTGGCAAGGTGCCCCAGTGTCCATGCTGTGGTGGTTGCTGGGTGATCTGCAGAAGGTCTGACTGAGCTGCATGTGAGAGCACAAGTTGTGACTCATTTGGCTGTTTACTAAAACCTCTGTATGTGCGTTTCAAGCCACTTCCTAATTTCTAGATTGCTGCCACATCCAGTGTTTGGCATGCTTCAGAGAACTTGAGCCCTTGCTGAAAAATGCAGCAGTGGCATCCATGAAGCCAGAACATATGCCTGAGAGTGTATGAAGAGATAGCAGTGGGATACCACAGTGGGAAAAGGGAGTAGAAACTACCCAGCAAAGTTGAATACATGGGTTTTATGCCAGGAAGTGAGGCTTTGATGATCTTCAGTCCTGTGTTTCGCCATCCTCGCTAAGAGCCTGGTCCTCAGGATGCGGTGCAGCCCTCCCTTGTGCAAGGTGTCCCACAACAGCGTTCTCCTGAGCAAGGAGAGGAGCTTCGTTAGTCACCCTTTGGTTCTGGAGAAGCTGAAAAGGGACTGTCCTTGCCCTAGTGACACCTTGCTGTCCTCTGGCTAAGCTTTACCAGGGAGCTGATACTAGTCCAAAATGCTATCTGTAAGGCACAGGCTCTCTTTCAGTGCAGCAGTGGTGTCTGCGTGTTACTCATTCCTGGTTTCTCTCAGGCTGATGTAAATACCTCCACAAACAGATCTTAGCAAATGTATTTCTTAATGAAGTAGTGTCTGATACTAGTTTATCATTGAGAGGTTAGTGGTGGACTGCACTAATGGATGAGCTTTATGACACCTAATCAGGTGCATTAATTACCTTCTTGCCTAAAGCCCAAGCGTGGCCCTTGTGAACGCAGCAGGATGCCTGTGTTGTGCCCACGGGGTAGCCTTGTGGCCATGTCTGGACTCTGTTTTGGATGTTTCCATCAAAATAAAGTTACGAATGCCAACAGGAATGGCTTTTCCCCCCTCTTTGTATTAGAGAAATCCGAGCGTTACAGGTTCCCTTGGTCCTGGATTCCTCGGTGTTCCTGTATCGGGTGCAAGTAGTGTTTCTGCTGATGCAGTGTCTTCTGAGTCGTCTCCTGGTGTAGATTGCTGCATGTTTCACAGGAAAGCGGATGAATGATATCAAGTCATTCAGCTTATAAGTAGCACCCTGGCAACACGCCACTAAAATATAAATACATTAAATGTACTGAAGGAAATGTTCATTCTGTTGTTTAGCATTGGACGTGCCCCAGTTAGGTAAATTTAATCTTCTGGAGGGTTGTTGCATTACAGCTGAATGAGATAGGCAGTTATCTTATTACTGATCTTTCTGTCATTCAGGGTTTGTGTTCTGGCATTTGTGATGTGAAGTGTGCTTGCCCAAGAGCCATGCTATGAGTGTTTTCCAAGGGAGATGAAGGTGTGTAGGGGATCTATTAGCACCTTGCTAGGTCTGACCTTTGTCTCCAAAATGTTCATGCTCCTTGTCAGTCACACTGCAACCTGTCCCATCTCCTTGTGGGTAGAAATGTACAAAATGGTTGCTTCACCTATGTTTAGTTAGGAAATGTCTGGAAGTCAGTCTCACAGCATTTATTTTCTACCCATGTATTCATTTTGTTAACTTGTGCTATGAGATTTTTCTGCTGCAGTTCCTCTCCAAATCCCCAGCCGTGCCTCTGCTCCTGTTGAGGTCAGGGGCAAGGCTCCCGCCGACGCCAGGGTGAGCAGAGGCCCGCGTTAAGCGTCAGACCCAAAGCTGATTGACTGCATTAAAGAGGAGCCTCTCCGTTGTTTTCCACGGGTGCTGGGTCAGGCCCTCCCAAAGTGATCCTGCAGCATTCACTCTCGTTAATAATCCCGTTGAAACCCAGGGAGCTACTCCCGTGCATGAGCGCTACCAAATCCAACGCACGGCATTAACAAGCGCTCTGCAACAGTTTAGCTCTTCTCTGGGTTGCACGGTGAAGGGAAGGGATGAGGCAGGAAAAGGGATGCAGGAATAAATGAACAGAGAGATTTTTGAGCTGGGTGCGAAGAACGACGATGCTCTGTACAGAATGCAAGTACTTAAAAAAATAAGACATTGGGTCAGTGTTTTACAGATAAGAAAATGTTATTTTATTGAATGGAAAGATATATAAGTTTCACCTATCACATCTGAACTAATCAGTGTAGGCTTTTAGAAGTCATCTGTAATTACTCTGAGCATGTCATTAGTTAGATGTAAAATGAATGATATTGCTCCGTTTTATTACCTCTAGTGATATAGCCATTTGTATCATAAATTCATTGACCTCATCTTAAATGATCAATCCTGTAAGACAGGCTTGATTCATTAATTCTTAAGTGACATTTTTTCTCCTCCGGTAATTTTCTCCTCATTGTAGGGACTGTTTTCCTGCTTTTAGTATGATATTGTAAGGTGTTGTGTTACCTGCATATGACATGCACATTTTATACTTGTATCTTAAAGCAGCAGCATATATAAATAAAAAGATACATGGAAGGAAGGAAGGAAGGAAGGAAGGAAGGAAGGAAGGAAGGAAGGACTTTACTGCTCGGCTAATGTGCTGTGTGCCAAGTCTCAAGGTGGGAGGGAGGGGACTAGGTAGGGAGGGAAGGAAGGGAGGAAGGAAGAAAGGAAGATAAAATAAATGGGGGCTGTATGTAGTTAGATAGACATTTCTCTCTGACGTTAACTTCAAAGCTTTAAGATGTTGCATAAAATCAATGATGTTTGGTCCATCTAAGATGCTCAGGGAAACAGAATCACTGTCTTTAATTTCTGTAGCTTTAATTTAATTTTATCTGGTGATAAAATATACAGAACAGTCTGTGATCAATATGTGAGTGTGGCAGGCAGACTTCAGGGGTTCTCGTACCTCAGTGAATTATTGGAAACAGGACAAATCAGTAGAGAATTTCTAAGCAGGATTTCCGAGTATTTTACTGAGGAAGAGAAAATATTTGTTTAGCTAGAAGTGACATAGGAGCCCACTTGAGATAAACAAATCAATGCAGCAATAAAACACTTAAGTATTTCAGTGAATTTTTCAACTGATAACTAATAAAATTATTAGAAAAGATGCCACAACTTTTTTGGGGGCTGTATTTTTCTTTCAGGCTGTTCAGTTAAAGCCACTGAGGGGGCTCCTCCTAGAAAGAGGAGGCGGCCAGGTTTACTCTCTCGTATTTCTCAGGTGTTTCTGTGGCAGCAGGCTCACAAGGTGGTTTGCTTCCTTTGCCCTGAAGGAAGGGCAGGTCTTAGCTGCATCATCCCAAGTCTGAATCAGGGGAGCAGCTGCATCTCAAGTCCTGGCTCATCTCTTACAGCAGCTGGCCTCTGGGGCCAGTTTCCTCCTTGTCTTTCCCGTGCAAGCAGATCCTGGTTTTGTGTGTGGTGGGCCAGGGTGGGCAGGACGAAGTCCACCTGAGCCAAGAGCTGGCTGAGAGCTACTGGTACCTCTTTGTGCAGCTCTTGGGGCTCATGTTGAGACCCCCTGCCTCTCTGCACAGCCCATGGGGCAAAAGCATACCCTGCAAGCAGCAGAAGGAGTGCAGTGATGTACATCCTGATTCATACATGCAACATGTATAGTGTTCTGTGCCTACAGCAGTGAGCTCTCGATGAAAAATGACTTTAAGGTAAATTCAGCAGCTTTACTGAGTTAAATAGTACCTTTTGTCTGCTTGGAAAACACTGGCAAGCCAGAAAATTTCAGGAGGTCAGTTATAAGAAGTTTCCATCAAATGATCCTGTGCTGACTTGCCAGGTGGGTGGCAAAGCCCATACCCGTGCCAAATACCCAGGATGGTTCAGTGCCCACTGCCACGTGTTTGCACTATTTGCGCCGAGGGGTTGCCCAGCTGTGGTGCTGCCTGTGGTGGCCACTGAGCCGATGCCTGGTAAAACCCAGGAGCCCTTGGAAGTGGAGTTGCCTCTGCCTTGCCCTGCTCAGTGCCCTCCTGCTTCCCATCTACCCCATGCCTGGGGGAATGCACACACTGTGGCAGCGAGGGCATTTCTCTCAACCCTTGTTTAGTTTGATTTAAATGTTGGGATAAAAACTTCATGGTAGAGAGAGGGAGTGCTTGGGAACGGAGTGAGGAGGCAGGAGAGGGAATCAAATAGCAACCTGGTTGGGCAGCCAGAAGCCCGCAGAGTTAAAATAAATGGGCTAATAGCCATAGTGTATAGTGTGTGTATGTGCGTATATTTATCTATATATTAAAGATATATTACTGAAAACTCAAAAATGTCACCACTGTTTATATTAAAGGAAAGCTGAGAGTTAAATGAGATGGGTAATCAGATGCCCGACATATGTTGTTTTGAATTGTTTATATGGCCAATAGTTATTAAAATTAATTATCCTTTTAATGCAGTCTTTTCACAATAATTTTTTTCTTTTTTTTATTTTTAATACAAAAGTTTTAGTTATTGTAAAACAAGCTAATATAGGCTGTTTGAAAAAGGGAGAACAAACAATACTGGGATGTATTCTGACATGGTCATAGGCTCAACATGCTGATAGAAAGCACCAAAAGTCTCTGTCAGCAGAGTATTTTGAGAACTAATGTAAATGACAAAAATGGGGTTTTTGTGTGTGTAAAATTCTGTCAAAAAAGTAAGGCACTGAAAAATCTGACATCTGTTTATCTGTTTATAGCTATGGCAAGATTACTCATATTAATTCTTGTTTAAAATGCCATATGAAGGAAAGGCATTTGTGCAAACAAGAGTCATATTTGAATTGTAGATCATGTCTTCACCATCTGTGAGAGCTGTTGGTGTTGCAAAATTAATGTGTTAATGAAATCACAATAATTTCTCTGAAGTAATGGATTCTGAAGCCTAGAATGACTATTTTTTGATTTTTGGTGTCTAGTGGTTTACAACTGGGAAAACCTTTCACAGCTTAATTAGTTCTGCAGCCTTACTTAAAAAAAAATTGGCTGTGCCTTCACCACACCAATAGTAACACAGAAAAGAATTAAATGAAAAGCAGAGAAACAAAACAAAAATGAGCCTGCAATGCAAACTTTTTGCCGTAGTATTTGAAAAGTTGCTAAATAGGCCCTTGCTTGCCAAAAAGTTTTACTCAAAGTGACTCGTACATAAGACTGGGCAAACAGCTCAGAAAATAATTCCAGCTTGCCAGAAAAAAAAATCACAAATTGAGACTATTCAAACCTTACACAAATGTCCTGACTGTTTCCACGTTTCTCCTTGGAATGAAGGGCAAAGGATGAATGATTTTTTTTTGCTTTGTGATGCCATTTAAAAATACCACACCCTTTCCAACTTACTATTTGATACCCTTAATAGAGCGCTAAATGTTACAGAGTGCTGCAGTTTAGCAGAAGTGGTTTGCATTCATTTCCAGCAACTTTCTGAGTCTTTTTCCAGCTATCATACTCCTTGCGTGTGTGGCATCTCAGATGGTGCAGGTGAGCTTAGATTACCACTGAAGGGTAATCACAGCCATGCTCATACGGATTTTGCATACTTACGTATTCGTGTTACAGCAGTTTATGCCAGCTGAGGATTCTTCTCAGTGTTATGGGTTAAAGATATATAATGTACTCTATAAGATAGAATTGAGATCATGGGAGCCAGAAAAGGGAGTGGCATTTGATTCTCCAATATTTGGAGCAAAGAAAGCATAGTTTTCACAAACATAACTATTTTTTTTTCTGCTAGAAAAATAATGTGAGTATTTAGAAAGCAACTGAAAAATGACTTTTAAAAATAACACTGTGAAGAGAAGATTGCTTTTCTTACCTGATTTGATTTTATTACTGTGTTGTAGGTATGTGACTGGTGTAAGCACATAAGACACACAAAAGAGTATCTGGATTTTGGGGACGGGGAAAGAAGGCTTCAGTTCTGCAGTGCAAAATGTCTCAATCAGTACAAAATGGACATTTTCTACAAAGAGACACAGGCCAATCTTCCAGCTGGACTGTGCAGTACATTACATCCTCCAGTTGAAAATAAAGCAGAAGGCACTGGGGTGCAGCTGCTGACTCCAGATTCTTGGAATATACCGCTAGCAGATGCTCGGAGAAAAGCCCCATCCCCAGCGTCTGCAGCTGGCCAAATTCAAGGTCCTGGACCATCAGTGTCTACCACTGCCTCTCCGTCTGACACTGCCAACTGCTCTGTCACTAAAATCCCCACGCCAGTTCCCAAACCTATTCCCATCAGTGAGAATCCAAATATTCCACCAGTTTCTGTCCAGCCACCTGCTAGCATTGTGCCTCCAATCGGTGTCCCACCTCGCAGTCCTCCCATGGTGATGACGAACCGTGGGCCAGTTCCTCTGCCCATATTCATGGAACAGCAAATTATGCAGCAAATCCGTCCACCATTTATTCGTGGGCCGCCTCACCATGCCTCGAATCCTAACAGCCCTCTGTCAAATCCAATGATTCCTGGAATTGGCCCCCCACCAGGTGGTCCCAGAAATCTGGGTCCCACCTCTAGCCCCATGCACAGGCCGATGCTTTCCCCTCACATCCATCCCCCCACAACACCTACCATGCCTGGGAATCCTCCTGGCTTGTTGCCGCCTCCCCCTCCCGGAGCTCCTTTGCCCAGTCTTCCCTTTCCCCCTGTCAGCATGATGCCAAATGGTCCTATGCCTATGCCACAGATGATGAACTTTGGACTGCCATCCCTTGCCCCGCTGGTGCCACCCCCGACTCTACTAGTGCCATATCCTGTCATTGTCCCTTTGCCCGTCCCCATCCCCATTCCCATCCCCATTCCTCACATCAACGACTCCAAACCCCCCAATGGCTTCTCCAGCAACGGCGAAAGCTTCATTCCGAGTACCTCCAGCGAGACGCCTGGGGCAAAGCCAACCAATAGCTCTTCATCCCCTCGAGAGTCAAAGCAAGGATCGTCAAAATCCTCTGACTCGTCACCGAGCTGCTCGGCCCAGTCCCTAAATCAAGCTCAAGTGCTTCAGGAGCACAGTAAAAATGAAGTTGTTGACTTGACTGTCAGACCTAGTAGTCCAGTGAACAGTAAATTTGGTTTCCCCAGTGTGCTACAGGGTCCACAGGACGGTGTGATAGACCTAACGGTAGGCCACCGGTCTAGGCTGCACAATGTTATCCACAGGGCTTTACACCCCCAAGTGAAAGTTGAACGTGAACCGAACAGTGTTGTAAATTTGGCTTTTGGTAGCTCAGACAAAAGGAACTGCAGTGACTGCAGAGACAACTGCAGCCCAGTTGACTCAAAAATGTTACCATGCAGTGACGGAGCTCACTGCTGTCCTGTCTCCTTGGCCTCCGGCACGCCGGGACTGGAAGCTGGTGCAGCGGTGTGCAATGTCATTGTGAATGGCACAAAGAGCACGGAGGGTTCCAAGAACCCAGAGCCACCCCAGGAGCCCAAAAAGCCCCAGCCCCCAGAGGAGCTGGCGGTGAGTGAGCTGGAGTCCGTTAAGGAGAACAACTGCGCATCAAACTGCCACCTTGAGGGAGATGCTGGCAAGAAGACCGGGGAAGAGCCCCTTGCTGGGGGAGACAAACAGGACCCAAACCTTAACAATCCAGCTGATGAGGACCATGCATATGCTTTGCGGATGCTGCCCAAGACAGGTTGCGTGATCCAGCCTGTGCCAAAACCAGCAGAAAAGACTGCTATCGCACCGTGCATTATCTCAACGCCAATACTCAGCACAGGGCCAGAGGATCTGGAGCCACCATTGAAAAGGAGGTGTCTCCGAATTCGAAATCAGAATAAGTAAAGGTTTGTGTAATCACTACTGCCTTCTGTGTGAATAGAATGAGTATTTTCAGGTGTGAGGTCAAACTTGTGTGGATGTGGCCTTTGTAAAACAAAAATATACAGATTCCAATTTATCAGCACTTCCAAAAAACTATTGATATTTATGTTTTAATATTGTTCTTTGTGTTGTATTGCATCTGTACTTGTTGGTACTCCATCTATCAGCAGCCTTATTACACTTTTGCTCACAGAACATTTTGTGATGGTGCTGGCTGTGAAGTTATTGTGCTGTGCATGTCAAAGTCAGTGGTTTTCTGCCTAGGATATTGTTTAGGACTGGGCCGTTAATCTGCTTACTTATTCTAGCTGAGTTACGCAGCAACTCGAGCCTTCATGATGATGATTGAAATTACCCTAGCACAAAGCAGGATGACCCAGCTGCTTCCTGCTAGCGCAGATCCAATTGACTTCCCAAATGGTCATCTCCAACCACCGTACTTTGGTCTGCCTCCAGACTGCACCTTGACTCTCAGCTGGGGAGTGAACCCCCTCTCTGAGCTTTCCTTCATCAGGTATCGGTGCTTAGGGACTGCCTGCTGTTTGGGACCTGCCCGCTGTAGCTTATCTCAGCAAGAGCTGTGCCATGACACTTTACTCCCTACCTTACCTGAGGGATCTGCCTTGGGTGCAACTCTCCCACCTTAGAAAAGCAGCTGAGGTTTCACCCAGCCCTGCAGCTGGTATATGTGTGTAGGTCTTGGTAGGGCTGCAAAGCAAGGCATAGATATGGGTAAGCCCACCAACAACTGTGGCTTGTCCAAGGATGGTGCTCCAGAGGCAGACCCCCCTGCCCTTCATTCCCTGTTCTGAGCCTACTGAATCCCTCTGATGAAACAGCTCCTTTGTACAACTGTTAGATTAATATATGTCTTGTTTCTTTAAACCTGAGAGCAAGAAACAAATGTAATTGCATTTGTTTAGATTCACAAGCATGGAGAGCTTCTTTCAGGAAAAGGGAAAATGGTGGGTGTTGCAAGAAATCTGTTCAGTAGTAAAATACTGACGGACTGCCGGATGTGTCTTGGTGACATGCCAGATTTCATTACAATCCATGGAATATTCTGTAGCCTCCAGTAAATCCCTGTCCCTGGTAGCACAAATAGCGACTGCAGTGGTGCTTGGCACCTACAGCCGTAGATAGCAGTGCGTGCTGTGGAATCTGGAATGTGGCAATATCTCCCTACTCCATCAGTGCAGGCTAATTGCACCATCAAAGATACCACAGCGTAGTCAGGAGTCCCTTTTTATTTGTTAACAACCTGTTCCCTGTACTAGCTGCAGTGCCAGAATCATCACTTCCCTTGATCACAGGCAGTATTTATTTACTTTCTTTGGTGGAAGAGAACCATTATTCTTTGCTCTCGGCATGTGCTGACACATTTAAAAGATGCATTTGTAACTTTCTTGGACTAATAACCAACATATACCATAACTCAGAAGTCAAATGAATATTTAAAATCTTTACACACTCCTAGGTCCTGCTAGTGGGGATCCCCGTGCCCACCCCTGAGGTATGGATGAATGGGCTACATGTCCCTCTCAGAAGCAAGATCTTTACTGCAAACCCCAGTATGCCACCTTTGGAGCTTGAAAGATTGTCTCTTAATAAACATAGGCGTACTTTTACCTAGGGGTAGTGATTTGATCCAGTGAGACAGCCACTATTTGACTCTACCCCTTTTATTTAATTTTAGGAGAGCCATGGTTAACCCTTCCTTTCACACCTTGTTCAAGCTCCCCGTAGCTGTGGTTGTTTTGAGCCAGTGCTAAGAGAATTGCACATTTGTGGGCTGATGCTGTAGTCAGACAGGCTGTTTCTTATATCTGTTTCTGCGTGTCTGGACCGTCCAGGCTGCAGTAATGCCACCCCTCCAAGGTCCCAATCCCAAGAGGGCTTTAGCATCATTCAGAGCCAGAGCCTTAAAACCTCGGAGAGAGTTGTGGCTTCACAGAGTTGTGTATTTTTGCCTGTTGACATGATTATACGTGACATCACTTCACGGATAGTATTTGATGGATAAAGTGGGCAAACTGAACAAGCTGCATTGAAAAGACAGGAAGGATGTTTTATGACTCAGTTATTGTCCTCAGCTCTTTGTATGCTCTAAATGTCAATAACTGTCACTGTGGTTATCCTCAGGAATAACCATTTTCCCATTCACTGAGAGTTTTATATATTCCTTTGTCTCGGCATAAGGGTTGTCTTACAGGAAAGTTTTCAGGTTGCCAGGCAAGATTAATCTGACCCAATATAGACATCTGGAATGAAGGCACAGCTGAGCTAATTGTCTGAACCCTCTTTAAAATCAACCTAGAGAAGCAGACACTTCAAAGAGACAGTTGAACTCATCCTGAAGTTGACAACTAAGACAGCTCAGACGAATTGTGCCCTAGGAGTGCCTATTTCTCCCCACTCTGAAGGAAACCTAGGGTGACTAGCACAGACATAGACATCCCTATAGACACTGAAAGTTAAAAAGCTAGCCTAGGTGTCTGCTATGCCTCTGGGGTTTGTGCAATAGCATCACATGGCATGGTGATGGTTATTAGTCAGTCTGTGCTTGTCCTCTCCTTTATCCACAAAAAGTAAAGAAGTAGCAGTGCAGAAGAGGTGTGAAACTGAGAGCCTTCTGTGCTTCAAGAGAAAGAGGATACCCAAAATACTCTGCAGAAATAAACAGCGTGATAACCATCTCATTCCAGTGGGTACCTCAGTGAAATGTGGGTGGGTTTTGAGCCTCTCAAGGCACACATAAGTGATTTGTGCAGCTCTGATGATTGATATGAGGTGAGGACTCTTCGGTTTCATGCAGAGCCTTCCTTTCGCTAGCGCTGGTCATGGCCCATCCAGGGGGGCAAGGGGGCTGCTTAGATTTCTGGCCTCCCAACAGTCTGTGAAGACTGCACAGGGCTCAGAGGGGATGAGCAGGGGGAGCAGAGCCGTGGTGCAGCCTCTTGCACCGCAGCCGTGACCTCCATCATGCCCATGAGTTCTTCATGCCCAGACCTGGGGAAGGACAGAAGTAAACCCCTGTTCCTTCAGCAGCCTGGTTGTGGGGAGGATCCCTCATGAGAGACTCCCAACCTCATAGAAATTCTAATAAAATACAAAGAGGGTAGGAGCTGCACTAATAATTGTTTTGACTTGGGCCCTTGCAGGTTTGTATTGATTGTACCAACCATGCTAATTTGGGAGAAGAAAAAGTCCAGAGAATTGCCTTTTTCTCTCGTGCTCCCCACCTACCCTAATGGGAAAATCTGAGCGCATTGCCTCTAATGTGCAACTTTGCCTGGATTTTATTTCCTATCAAATTGTATGAAAAGAAGGAAATTAGCCAAATATTTTTACGCTAGAGGTCTGGACAGACAGATTGAATTCGTGTAATAGCAACATGGACTCTTTAAAAAGGAATCAATGCAAGCGTGACCTTTTCAGGCAAGTCGCCAAACTCTGGATTATTTAATGTACCAATTACTTGATTATTGGAAGTGCTAATCAGCAACATAATCCTTAATGTTAAAGTTTAGTCTCTTCATCAGGATGTGGACTGTCAAGCTGTTCTAGCTTGATGCAATTTGAAGAACCAGCGGAAGATGTCTTGGTGCCAAAGTCCTGCTACGATAAAGGAACAAAGCTAGGAAGAATATTCAGTCGAGTATTATTTTTTCAAGTTTGAGCAACATGAGTTTCTAAAATTAGTAGTGTTAGTGTTGCCTGCCTACATGCTTTATGTCCAGGCGGGATCAGTTTTAACCCTCCAGTTGTGGTGTCAAGGTCTCCTAAAGCAAGTAAATGAAAACACTAAGGTCTTCTTGGATTTAACATGATAGTTATGGTAATCTAAATTAGAAAATTAAGTGGCACACGCTAAACTCACAACTAGCTTCTGTGTGTGTGTGTATGTGTGTGTTGAGTAATGCTATATTGGAAGCAGAGGGGTAAGAAAAGGGAGTTTTTCTGCTTGTGCCAGCAGATTTTCTCCCAGAAGTAATGGAAATGGTGGGAGTATGGCCACCTACAGAGCCAACCCCTATGTCCTGGGGTCAACATCTGCTGAGTTATAGGCCCAAACCTCCAGCTGTCTAGTCCATACATTGTAGTCGTAAAAATATACAACATGCAGAATGCTCCAGTTCAGAGCAGAAGTAATATATATCCCACTGTGAGCTCCCCTGCCCATAATGGCCCAGCACAAGATTTCCTGCTCTGGTCAGGATTCCTGAGGCAAGGGGCATAGCTATTAACCTCCCTTTCTGCCTTAAGAGTTTTTATCGCTCCCCTGTCACTGTAGCATCTATCTACCAGCATCTTACCCTGCCCTGCTTGCTATGATCAGGACAGAATTTGACCTTAAAGGTATACTTGAAAACAGATTTTCTGTATTTAAACAAATTTCTATGCTAGTTATCTTCATTGGCACAGTACTATGGGCTGAAGCCTTAGCTAATTTTAACTGGATATAGTTCCACTGGTGCTAAACTAATTTAGATCAACAGAGTAATTGGACTCATACACTTAACACCTACTCTTCTGGTTCAGGAGTCTTCCTTCACCTGGCTTCTTATGAGCCTACAGGAATTTTCCATTTATCCAAAGCGGGAGAGGAGAGACTGTTAACACCACAAAGCCTTAAACACATTTGCTTGGAACTGAAGCTTTGCCCTTGAGAGCTGCCTGGCTCTAGCAGTGTGATCTTATGTTTCAAAATTGCCTGTGTAGCTTCTCAGATACATTAAATCAGAAAAAGGATTTCCCAGGGGAAAAAAAAAAAAGAAAGAAAGAAAGAGAAAAGAACAAGAAAAGGTTCTCAAAATGGTGAAGTATAAAATGACATACTTCCAGGGTGGCTTTCAGCTCCCACATCTTGCTGCCGGGGTGTGGGAGCGCTAACTTCCGTCTCAGTGGCAGTAAATAGCAGGCTCGTGGTACGCTGCTGTAGATCACTGCACACTCCTTGAATCAAACGAACAAGTGCTTATTTCTGATGGGTTCCTCCTGCTTTTCTGCAAAACTTCCTTGGGCATATCTTTCAAATATGAAATCTGATTCTTGAACCCTATTTAGAAAATAACTACACCTGGTCTGATTTGCAAAGGTAGTGAGCATCTAGAGCTGCTGGCAAACAAAACACGGGGCCAGAACTTCAGCCAATGAAAAATGCCATAGCTCAATTGACAGAGACACAGAAATTTGCAGAGCCTGCACTGACTTCAGAGATCATTTCAGTGCTCACTTGTCTTTATTAGTTTTAATTGTCTTGTGAAGTGAAAAGTATTTGAACTGAAATAAGCATCTTATCGATGCCATTCCTTAAGCTGGTACAACCCACATTCAAATTGAAACAATGGGTTACTCGTAATTCTTTGCCAGGCTTTAAAGGCTGACCAGACACTTTCATACATATGAGGCCTAATGCTCCTTTTATTTAAGTTGGTGCAAAGCAGATTTGTCTGCATTCAAAGTTGATAAATGTAAAATGGGCATAGGGGGGAGACGCTAGCTCTCCATCAGTCTGTTCTTGCGCTGTCGAGCTATCACAGTCAGTGGCACAGGGAAAGTTTATGGAAGAAGAAAGCACAAATTTGTGATGATATACAGAGTCCCTAACAACACAGACCATAGTAAAACAGACAGGCACCCTTGTAAAAACATCATCTGAGACAACGATTGCCCTTTCATTCAGAGGACGAGATCCTGGACAGTATGTGTCTGATTGCCACTGAAATTTGAGCAGAAGCTGAGCACCTAATAGCCTTTGTGAAGCTTGACCCTGAAACAACCATGGCCAACTTCAGTGTGGAGCGGTGAGCTCTGAACAACTGTGAGGAGCTCATAAACCATTTCTAAGTATTACGAGCAATACCTGAAAGTAGGTCAGAAAGGAGCAAAACACTTTTGAGGACTCTGGTTGCAAAAAAGTTGGATATAATCAAGCAGTGAGCAATAGATTTTAAGATAAAATTAAATTCTTGCTAAAAGAGCAGTGGTGGATTCAAGCAAAGCAGAAGCAAAGCTGTTTGAGCAAGAAATCCAAGAGGAAGTGGCAGGCAAGCCTTTCTGAAGCACTTTTTGTTTCCAGATTACCTGCTACGTTTCTCCTGTCTATTTTTAGGTCTCATAGAGCAAAACAGGCAGGTTAAGCACATTCCTGGGTGCCTCCATCAGTCAAGACTTCACAGCTGAAGCCTACTAATCACTACCTTATTTACAGTATTTTGATAATGAGCTGCATTTCACTCCCAGGACCAGAGGTTGTGTTTGGAAGTGTGTGTGATCATCTCGTGCAAGCTGTGGCTCCAAGTAACCTCTGACATTTTGCAGAATCCTCAACTATTCCACGTTTGCTTATACCATGAAATTTACAGCTAATTAAATATCTGGGCTTGATCCTGTGCAGTACTGTACGCACTCAGTGCTTGGTGCCTCTAATGCAAGTTGAAGGCCCTCAGCATGTTGCAGACCGAGGTCCAGCCTCTGACTCATTTGCATGGCTTTACTTCCCCAGACATGATTCTGGTATTTGCAAAGAATGGTATTCCTGTACAACATGTGTCTCAATTTGTAACGATATCCTCCGTGCAGCTGGCTTGCTTTTCCAAGTGTTTCTGAAACATTACTGTCTTAAATTCAAGCCAACCTACAGTAACAAATTATCTGGAGGCAAAAAGGCTGAACTGCGTTGATGGTGAGAGGACACCCCCACTCTTTGCTGGACTCCATCTTCCAGTCCTGGTTTTGGACTTTCAGGCTGTGTAGTGTAATGTAATCATGTTCGGTGGAAGCACACATCTTTAAAAAAATAATTTTTAAAAAATAGGGGGTTTAGAGATTGGGTAGTGCAGAGTGAAATAACTATCAAATTTCGACCTCTCTGGAAAGATCTGTGTCCCATCATCAGCCGATTGATATTGAAACCTATGGTTAGAGCAATTTTCAGCTATTTATATGGAGCACACGTGGTTAAATGTAAAACTTTGTGTTGCCTGCTTATGCTCCAAATATTTATAAGTTTTCATGAGCAACTTGTGCTGCCACTTCTAAGTTGCTTATCCAAAAGGAGGGGAAAAAACCTCTTTTCCCACAGGAATTCTCCAGTTGAGAGATGCTAGTATAAAAGAAAAGATACATGGTGAAGTCACTGAAAATTTAAATTCTGACCCTACCTTTCAAAGTACAACTAAAATGCCAGTTCTGTTTTATTTGAAGCAGTTTATCGATTATTGCTGAACTGGTTATCTTGGTGGTAAAAGTATTGTTCCTGTTTTCTTGGGGTTGTTAGGGGAGATGGGAAATAGCAAAAATCTAAACCAAGGGTTGAGTCCAATGCAGTTCACTCGGTGGCCAGCAGTGCTGGGGATAAGGGACATGCCCTAAGGTGCCTGGCACTGCACTAAAGTCTATGTCAGGTCTCACCCGCTTGTTCCTTACGTGTTCTGGGTGTTTTTTTCCTTTTCCTTCCCCCACAGTATCATCTACCTGACATTTTGGCCATCTGAGCATGTCCCCTTTGCTTTGGATGAGTCTGTATCTGCTCTTGCTTAGGCTGAAACGAACCAGGATAGGGGCTGTGAAAACCAAGGAGACATGTGAAACCCATGGAGACAGTGGTAGGCCCGCAGCCTTGGATGGTTATGGACAAAGGAGTTGTTCATGGGAAAATGAGAAAATGTTGATTGCTTCCTGATATGGGATGTTGAAACTTTTCACCAAAAAGATTCGCTGCTGCTTCTGCAAAAAATTGTTGTTGTTATTGTTATTGCTATTATTGTGTGGCCCACAGTAGCATTTCAGATGAAAAAGCCAGGCCCAGATGTAACCTGGTGAGGAGGACACTCTCATAGGAAAGTATAGACTGTTGCTTGGCAAGAGCCCCATCCTCACCATCTGTCCTCCTCCACACTGCTACCCACAGTTAATCTGCCTTTTTCTGGCTATTTAACTGGTTTTACTGGAGACATCAGCTAGGATGAGAAAATTGAGAAGCACCTCAGAATAGCCAAAAGCCTAGTGGTTTGGGCCCATAGAAGGCTGCTGAAATTCAAGTTGCAGTTTCTATTCTGATTCAGACAAAATCGGAGGCTTAAAGAAGGGTTATCACATCACAGTGGTTGCCTGTTTTCAGGAAAGGAGAGTAGAAACTGTCTGGATTTGGGTTTCCTTCTGTTTTAGTTTTCATGTTTTGTTTTTTTGTTTATTTTTTTGCAAAAAGATCCTCGCAAAGTTTCAGCTTTATTCAGCGCAGAATGAGATAATTGGTTGAAAATTTGGCTGGGTTGGTTTGTTTTTTTTAAAGAAAAATCATATCTTCTGCCACATCTGCACATGAAGCATTGGTGGGGCAAAGCAAACCATTTACAGGTCTGCCAAGTACCCTGGTGCTGCACTAACTGGAGGGCAATTGGGTGGCCTTGCTGGTGTGGGGATATACCCAGTTACCTCAGTGCAAAGCAGTATCTGGCCCAGGCTCCATGATGTGCCATGGTGGCATTTTCATCTTTGCATAACTTGCATATGTACCTTGAAATGCCCCAAAATGCAAACCAGAGACTCCCTGTCAGTGAAAGCCTGGAGAAAGAAGGTGCTGTGGGGCTGGGGAGGCAGGCCTGGTTGATGCTGGTTTTGTCTTCTGATTGAAAGTGGAGTTTCATGAACTCACTGAGCAATTGTTCTAGAAACAGTTGAACCATGAGAAACTTCTTTGAAAAGGTGAAAAATTATATGAAGGGAATATTTAGAGAGGTTCTGGGAAGTTTGCCGCTTTGAAGAGCAGAAAGTGATATAGGTGGGGAAGAAAGGTTGACAACGGCAGAGAAACCTGACAGCAGCACCAATGCCAAAATCTGTGGAACTGAGCACAGATGTTCTTCCTGGCCTCCCAAGGCTGGTCTCCTTTGCCTCTCCCCATGGCTGGTGGATAGAGAGTCTCTTGCCAGATGTGTTTCACAGCACCTAATGTGGTGCCTGCTCTGGAGCACCCCTGGGCATGGGGAGGAGAACAAGAACATGGTCCCCAGGGGTTAAAGTCTGTGGCCCCTGCCTCTCCCCTCCCTGTACCAGAAGGAGAGGAAAGGAGAAAGCAGCGTGATTTGGTGGGGAGCTGCTTTCACAGAAAGTCTGACAGTGACGGGAACATGAGGAAATGGAAATTCAGAATGCTGTGGCATGAGTTCCTGGTGGCAGCTGTTTTGCCCAGGAGAATCCAAACCTGAAGGGGGGAGGAGGTGCTGTGTCCCCAGGGTCTGCACAGGGCAGGTTGGATGGTGAAGTTGTGTTGCTGCTTTTTGGTACAGGGGAGGATTTACAGCAGCCCAGGCCATTCTCCTCAGGTACATGGCTGCTCTTTGCTTAATTTAGGGAATCCTATTTCCACTGGCTATGAAGAAGAGCTGTATGCTTACCCAGGCCAAGCACTCCCAGGAGCAGCACTGTTGTTATGGATGTGTATAATGGAGGGAAGAAACCACTTTTTCCTTTTGCTGTCTCCCTGCTGGGGAGGCTGAGGCTGGAACAAAGCAGTCAAGAGCCAACCCTGCTGCTGGATAGCTGGGATTTGAACAATTGTCACCAAATTGGAATGAGGTAGAGGGCTTCATTTCTGTCTCATTTCTCTTCAGTGAACTGGCTGCCTGGTAAATACAGCAGTGTGGAGCCCACATCTTCCTGGTGACTCTCAGGGCCTCTTCCACAGCGATGATTCCTTTGCTCCCTCTTTTTAAGAGGTGATTTTTGCTTGGGCTGTGCAGGAGCATGGAGAGTCTGGAACTGTATGTCCTCCATTTCCTCACTGCAAGACAAGGGCATGGTGACATATATCCCTGTTCCTAACTTCACTATATAGTTTCAGGGTTCAATTCAACATCTAGTGAATGAGTTTAGTGAGAGGTAGTACTAAATGTACCAGCAAGGCACTGAACATTGATGTAAACTGTTGAAATTTCTCCAAAGGAAATTTCCCCAATTCCTTTCTAGGAATGGATGCAGGGAAGCAGGAGGAAGCATGCAACAGACCTTCTGCTTTCCAGTTCATGTTCCTTCCTCAAGGTCCTTCCATGACTACAAGGTGACTGGATACTATTGCAAGTACGGCCTCTGGCACATCCCTGCAACGATGCAGTCATGAGGTTGGGGGTGACTAAGCTGTCCCCACCACTTCTGCCTATGCGTAAAAGGAGGGCAAATCCAAAGCCTCTTCCCCAGGGTTTTCCTTGAAATCATAATGTCTGCTCCGATTACAGCTCATGTTTCAGTAGGTGGGAGAGCCTGATTTGTGTATCTGACCCACAGTTGAGAAGGATCCATAGCTTAAAAGACCAGAGCAGAAGGAAAACACCACCTTTGAAATCAAGGGATGATGCTTAAGGACCCTGCTTGTTATTCCATTTGTGCTAAATGCCTCCCCTGGCTCTTGCAATGTGGCATCCCTTCAGTTAGCTCATGGAAAGAGAAATCATGAAGTATTCGGAGGGGAAGGTTTCAATGAAGAAGCTTGAAATGCTTTAAGAATTGCTAAAAAAAATAAAATAAATTACAGAACTGTTACCAATAACAGATGACTCCAGAGTGTTTCCAGGGCTGAGCTTGGTCCCATGCTGACTTTAGCTGCACTCTTGTGGTTTATCTTCAGAGCAGTTTCCCTGAGAAAATAATTGCAGTGCCTTTATGGTAGGGCCATGCATGTCCCAGATGAATGAGGCCTCTTTTAGCACATCAGCATTCATTGTCCGGGTGAATTAAGTGCTGTGCTAAATGACGGAAACTCTGCCACGCCAGCCCACATCAACGGTTGCCTCAGCCCATCCCACCCAGTCTCTGATTTTTTTTCTGGACAATAAGACATGAATCTGGAGACAGAAATGTTCAATGGAGCGCAGAATGAGGGGGAAAACAGCCATGGAAAAAACCGTGTGTATCTGCGTGCATGCATGTGCCCAAAGCCATGTCAACGGCATGGTCCTCTGAGGAGGTAGGACATGACTGGAGAGGGCGCTGGGTAGAAGCTGCAATTTCTGGCAGCAGGAGTGTGCTGCCAGCATGACAAGACTTGGCTCAAGGGGCACACAGGGATCAGTGCTTGAGTACAGGGGAGCAGGAGAAGGAAATGCCCCTGCAGTTGAGCTTCCCAGCTCCTCAGCATGGAGGGGCAGTGGAGCAAGGAGCACTTCTAGCAATCAGCTCTACCAGGCAGGGTCAAGCTTCTCACCACACCAGTCCCAGGGGCTGCGCAGGATGGAGGGCTGCAGGTCTGCAGCAGCACCCACAAAGCTGGCTAGCTGCAGAAGGGGAGGAAGGAAGCCTGCTCAGGAGGCTTTGCCCTAGGTGCCAAACTGTCCTGCCAGGTTTTAGCTCCATGTTGTTTTGAGCAAGGATTTAAATCCTCATGTAGCAGGGCACAAACCAAAGAGGAAGCACTGCACTGGTGCAGCCTGTGTTATAGCTGCCTATCGCTCAGGTTACGACTAACAGCAATGGAGGGCATCAGGGCAGCTCTTACCTACTCTTCAGAGGAGCACTGCATCACTACCTGAGCCCAGACAGGTGAACTTCCAGTCATCTGCCTGAGCTGGACCATCAGACAGTTGAATTGTTCTTATTTTGCCCCCCCCCGAATTGGCAGTGAGGCAGAAATGAGCCTTCCTACTTGTCCTCTTTCTGCCATCTTTTTCATGCTTCCCACTGGGGTTGGAACTACAGCCCACCTCTGACCTCTAGGTGGTCTTCAATCCCTGGATCACCCCAGACCTGCTTAGTTTTGTAAAGTGGGCAAAACCCAGTGTGCTTACCTCAGTGCAGCTCACCTAAGCCCAACTCCATGGCTTTATGCTTATGAAAATTATTGTGTGGCTGATGCAATTTTTGTATCTGATCAGCAATATTTGATGTGTGTTGAGGGCAAGTTCAGCTGGGGTGAAGAGCATATGTTGCTTCCCTAAAAAGTAATTTTGTTTTTTGGGGAGATATAAATAACTGACTTTATTGTGCTGGTCATGCATTCTGGTGTTGGCACGAGGTCTAATAATGTCTGATTGTGAAGTGGTGATGACTAGCGTGTTCTCATTTCTTCATAAAACTTTGCATGCTATGCCTGATATGGATTTTTATTCTGTCACTTGATCACTACAAAGATGCATTCATTAAATGCAATTACTGCCATATGAGCCAATCAGCAGGGAAGGTCCTTCTCTCCAGTCTGCACAGTTTGTTACACTCGGTCTATCTGCAGTAGGAGAAAACAGATAGGATTCACAAAGCTAGCTGACTGCTCTGGGCAGAAACCATCAAGAGCTAGGGAACTTCTTTATGCCCTCCCTCCGAAATCACTTATCAATCTGTGCTGTGCCATGCCATTTGAGACTGATTAGTGAGAGATGGAAATTCATTTCTGTTGATGTATGGAAAGAGAGGAGCAGGCAAAATACCTGAAGTGCAGAGTGAAGTTTCATACGGATGTTATAGATTTTATTTTCTTTACATTCCTTTTTAGTTAAACTCAGAGCAAGATTTCAAGCCAAAAAGTGACAGAAAGCAGTTGTGCACTTTATGAGGAGTACTTAGTAGGTGGAAACATCCCAGTTCTCAGTCTAGTTCTTGTCCACAGCTCTCTGTACACACAAAGCTGTTCATCCTGCTAGGCACGTTGCCTGAAAGCCCAAATGTTACTCCTTAACCTTGATATAGTGGTCTCCATACTCTGGGAGTTTATGCTGGTCAACATATTCAATGAGCCTTTCAGTCTCTGCGTTGTGAAGGGTGGAGGTTTGGCAGGGGCATACGAGCACTGTGATGAGAGGGATTGCAGAGAAGCCAGTGTGAAGGGGGTGATTGTGGAGCAGACTGAGAAGGAAAATGTGACCCAGCACCAAAATGAAGGCTGATAAGTACTTCAGAGTTTCAATCTAAATCTTTAGCAGATACCAGAGCCCAAAGCATGCTGTGTAGTGAGAGGACAGCCCCTCCTAGGCAGTCTACATGGTCAACTGGCAAGGGAAGCAGCAGCACATGAGCCCACAGTGTATCACCCAGTAACCTCTAGGTAAACTAAGGAGCTTATAACATCATGAGCTTATAGCCACTGGGGTGTTGTTAGTTGCATTAGATTGATGATGAAGTGATTTGCATTTTCAAACTCACGATTCCAAAGATTTTTGTGAACTTGGCCTTCACCACTGGCAAAGCTCACCTTATTTTATGGGAGCAATCATGCAACTTTCTGAAGGCCTCAGATTGAAAAAGCTGTGTTTGCTCCCGTATTGTTCACCCAGTTAAAGCACCGGTGGGCTTCAGAAGAGGTTGTCTGAATAAGTCCTGTGGGATGCATTCCTTTTGTGTCCTAAAAAATGAGAAAAGAAAAAAAACAAAAGCAGTCAGTACATCTGATCAAATAACAGGAGAAAAATGGACCTGGAAATGAAGACCAGGATAGAAAAAGGAAACAACTGGAAAATTAAATTCTTTGCCTAATTCTGTGATCTGCTCTAGCAGGATCTGGAGCATTTTATTCTCATCTCACACATGGTCCATGGAAATGTATGTGTTCAACACTGAAAACAGCAGATCTTGCTAGCAGTTTACTTCAGTGAAAGTAATGCCTAGTCCTACTTTGGGCCTTTATTTGTATTCTGTTTGTCATGCTAGGCAGTGTCAGTCACCATGCTTTGCTGGTTGTGACCCCCCTGGTGCTATAGCTGCTATGCTGGTGGTACAAGACTGGTTGCAGAATATCCCCAGAGAGGACTGAGAAAGTTGTGGGGAACTCCAGCCCAACCTCCCTCATTGCAGTTTGGGTTTGCTGTGTTGAGCATACATCTCTCCTTTGTATGACTAAGGATTTGGGGAAAGACCAAGAGAGGCATCTTAAGTTTGCATGCGTAGCATGGGTAATACCTACCCAGTTAGCTCTGTTAGTGGGAGATGCGTATTTACATGAGAGTTGAGCTGCCAGGGTTTCTGTGTGAGACCAGTGAGCCCTGTGGAGCTGCACACCAGCTTGTGCAGTGAGGTGTGTCTGGAGAGCCTTGGCATGGTGGGGAACACCCCATCCTATCCTCATCCCAAGTGCTGGGGTATCCTGGTCCAAATGCCTCTCCTTCTCTGACTCCACTTTCCTGCCTGTGCCATGCAGAGAGCAGTACATCCCAGCTCTGTAAAGCACACTGAGACCAAGGGGTGAAGGGTACTGTATAATTGCAAAGTATCATTATTCACCTATGCGCTTGTAAGGATGAAAGGCGCTCTATGAAATCCAGAGAATGAACTATTATTATATCAGTTTCCAGCTTTTTATCTCAGGAATCCCTCCATCTTTCTTTCCAGTGACCTCGGAGGCCGCATGTACCGACAGCCCTCGTGGCACAAGAGGCAGCCGAGGCCAAAGCGGTGGGCTTGTGTCTGTGCCCAGCTGCCTGCCCAGCGTGGGGCTGGACGCAAGCTGAATGCGATGGGCCTCCCACCGCTTGCCCTGACCACCTCTGCTTGTCTGCTTTGCAGGAATGAAAAAACCTTGCATGGAGAAAGGGAGCAGAGCAATCCACATCACTCCACCGAATAACACCAGCTGGCCCGCTCACCACCCCCTCTGGCTGGAAGTCCAGCAAAGACAGCAGCTTCCTGTCACGAAGCCCCTCCGAGGAAACCTTGGTCCCACGGGTGCCTTTGACCCAGAAGACAGCACATCATGGACCGCCACAGTGTGCTCAGCATAAAAAAAATCCTGCGACCACCCCTCTTCTCCTCCAAGGAACGCTTTTTCCTCTTGGTTTCTTGCTGGGGGGAATTTTTCACCCTGGTTTCAAAAACCACACGGACCAACATAGGTACTTTTCCCTCTCTGACTTCAAAGTTCAGAAATTTGAGACTGGACAATGATGAGGATTTTTTTTTTTCCTAATTTTTTGTTTCCTTCGAAAAACTGCTGTGGTTTTGCTGCTACACTAAGAATCGTGATTTGCATTGTATGGTTTTGGACCTACTCAAGTTTTGATGGGGGAGAGGGGTAATACTGGAGTAGCAACGCTTCAGAGTCATCTCTGTCCTACCCATGATGCACTTTTAAATGAAGAGTTAGAATATTTTATTGGCTAATATACTTTCCTTGTTATTTTTACAAAGGCCACCTTTATCCTTTCTAATGCCATATTTTCAGTGTTACACTTTTATGGCTTTTAATTTTTGATTTGACAGATGTAAGAAGCAGCATGAATAGTTTATACTGTGGTTTTTCAGAGACTGAATGCCAAGAGAACTCAGTAAATGTTTATTCTTCTCAGCTTTCTCTTTAAATTCCCCTAAATAGCGCCCCATTTGGGAACAGAGCAAGAGTGTTGAACTAAAGACCAAAATTCCCTCAAGGTGTAAAATAATCTGAGGGGAATATTTGCTGGGCGTCACGAAAGACTTGGATGAAATTTCAACCCTGATGGTTTTCAGTGATCCAGGAAGGCAGTGAGACAATCTCTCCATATGCATAGCCCTTTCATGATAATTAGAATGGTATGGACAAACCAATGAAAACAAGGGTAAAGTGAGAAAGATCCCCCATGATTCTGTTTCACTGTTTGCTTTCTCCTGTCATGGTTAAGAGAAATGTGCAATTCGATCCTCAATCAGTGGGTGGAGGATAACAGGGTAGAATTTACTTGTGTGCACTTGTACAGTTGTAGCCAAGAGTCCAAAAGTACACTAGAGCATGTTATACTGGCACTGAATTGGTAAGAGAGTCGTGGAGTATCCCATTCTGACAAATAAAAAAAAAAAAAAATACAAAAAGCCACAAAAAAGCCACAAAAAAATCAAAAACAAACAAAAAAATTAAAAAAATTCAGATCACCTTGTGATTCAGTGTAACTGTTTACTAACTCGAATAAAGCAATTGTTCACTCTTGAGTGTTCAGAGTACACCTTTTCTATAAGGCTGCTGCGGGAAATTGAGGAGCAGTTTGCAGGAGCAGTGTCTCCAATGGTGTCGGTGGTGTTGGGAGCAGGGTAGCAGAGTCAGATGAACCAGAGCCTTGTAGTGATGGTGCACTATGAGCACTATGTATATACTGTATTTCTATATTTTCCTTTGTACAGATTCACTTAAGTCAAGCTACTGTTTTACAGGTGCTCCTTATTTATTAGAGCTGTGAAAGCTTGGAAAACACACCGGGCGAGTAAGCTCGCTTTTTAAAAAAAAAAAAAAAATCAACAAAAAAACAAAAAAGAGGGGGAATCTAACAACTCCTGAGTCTAGGGAGAGAGCTCAAAGAGGGACTGATGAAACATCTTCAAGAGAGCAAGAATCTGCAGCACCCTCATTGTGCTCTGCTTTCCTTTTGGGCTTGCAACACTTTCCTCTCTCCCTGACTCGTGTCAGATTTATTAAAACAAAATAAATCTCCAAGAAAAAAAATGCACTTAAATGTGCTGTTGTTTTATTATCTTTTTTTTTTCTTTTTGTACATGTGGTTATTCATTCCCCTACCTGTCTGGTCACAGATCAAACGAAACTCAGTCTGAAGTCTCAGTAAAATATGTGTAAGTATTCTTGAAGAATCTATCTATGTCCTTTCCATTTTTGCTCCTCTCAGTTTCTGCGGTGTTCAAGACATGGGGGGAAATGAAAACCCCACAGTAAGCACAGTGCAGAATTAGGTCCTGATCTTAGAGAGGAGCCCTGAATGGATGCAGTGGCTGCAGCTTCCTTCATTTCAAGGGGATCCGTGCAAGCGCCATTTGTTCATGCTGCATTTGGGGCTGCATACCGAGCGTGTTCTGCCTGTCCTTTTGTAAGGACAGGGTTTTTCTATGCATGAACTCACCCTGAAATCAAGCCTAGGTTCTTCAAAACACCAAAATCCTCTCAAATGCCCCCAAAACTCTGCAACAGCAACATATTTGCAGGCCCTTTGCTACCTCGCACAACAGTGTTTGCTTCTCAGCTCTCGGCCACCACAGCCAGCGCTGCTGATGGAGGGGTTCAAAATGTCCAGTGAGCTCAGTTGACTGATTTCATTAACCAGCCATGTAAGGCAAACAACAACAGCATAAGCGTGCCTGCTTGGAAGGGCACGTAGAGCAAAGCTTGTCTCCCTAGTAAACAGCTTGCTGCATCTCTTATTTATTCATCTGAACTTGGCTGTAAAATGAAGGCCGTGTGTATTGATTTTGCTTTTGTCAGTGGTCCAGAATTGTTAGCACACATTTTCACTCTTCTGAAAAACAACAGACTCTTTAGAGAAATCTTTCTCTCTCGTGAACTGCTTTTTCCAGAAATGGAATCAGCTTGTCAAAAATCATCAGGACAGCAGAGGTAGGAAAGCGATCTAGGCTGGAGCTGGCTTCACACATTTCCAATTATCACAAACCTACCTTAGCTTTCCTGAACAGTTGCCCACCTTACGCTTTCTTAACAACTCACCCCAAAATTCAGAATCTGAACAACTGCTTTGGACAGTTGAATCAGTTCGTTGTTTGCTATTTTAAAAATATCTACAGCTGCATATCTGGGGAGAAATCTCCAAGTACACATAAACCTTCAGCAAAATGTAGACCAAATGGTACGATACATTATGCAAAAGAAACCTGCTTTATTTTTGAGGCCAAATCCACCCCTCATACAGTGCCAACAAAATGAATGGAATTACACAAAGGATATAAGAGGGTCCTTTGCAATTAACAGGAACCCAGCAAAGGCTTGCAGAACGATGCTTGCTCGCTGCTGACACTATTTATTATGCACTAAGACCTAATAGTCCAGCCAAGCTCTTTCCTGAAGAGCTCACCATCAAGGAGCCAGACAAAGAAAATCCTGATGCTCTGGGACATACAGGAGAAGGTTCCTGCATGCAGCAGCAAACACTCCCGCCCTTGCACACGTGCAGTTTTGAGATGCAGAGCCTTTCTTCCTGAGCACAAGGGTGCAGCTTTGCCTGGGGTCTCTGAGCAGCCAGCCTGCGTGTGTCCTTTTGCACTGCCGGGTCAGGGGCAGTTTGCTGTAATCAAGCTGCACGGGTTCTTCTGCTGGCACTGAATTATTGCTGTCAGCGAGAATTTTGCCCTTGCAATAAGAGGGGGTCCGTGTGCTCCAAACACTTCGTATTGATTACCTCCTGTGTTGTCTTAGATGATTTTGAGCGCTTTATTTTTTTCAGAACCACTACACATGTCAGTACTGGAGTGGCCCAATTCCATGAATAAGAAGGGTTCCTCAAAATGAAAACATTTCGTGCTTTTTCTGTGCTAAATGATAGAAATACATTTGCTTTGTTCAAATAAGTGCTGCACGCCAAATTTGCAAGGATGCTTATCCAAGTGAGATATCCCATTCTGAGGTCCATATTTGGACACTCAAATCAACACTCAGCCAAACACATGCATGAGGCATTTCAGTGCCATTTGGAGTGTCCATATATAGAACTGGATGCCCTAACTTCATTGCCTTTGTTTTAAAAATAGGTCTGGAATATGTAAAGGCATCATTTAATAACAACTATGACAAACATTCTGTGCTCAAACTAAGAACAAATTTGCCGGTGCTGGTACAGGTTGATTCCCCTGGAATTGCTCTGAATTTACAGAGGTAAAATTCGGAATAGGAAATGGCCCCTTAAGCTGCTTTGCCTTCCACCCAAAGCTGACTTGATATTTGGGATCTGTGAGTATGGGAAGGTGGTACTAAGGCAGTATCTACACACATGCGTGTAGCAGAGGGAA
>NW_010191211.1:30492-37031 GCF_000695765.1 Mesitornis unicolor
AAATTGAGTTGAACCTTCTTCATATTGAACATAACTGCTCAAGTGTCTTCAAATGGGTAGAACAGGTTTACAAAGGCTTGCACAGATTTTACTTGTTATTTATATGGTAGTGGGCAAAGAATGCTAGTAGTGGGCAATGCTACCTTGTGCATCCCTAGTATATTTTCCACAAAGCATAGGATGCACCAGCAAAACACAGCTGTGAAAAATACAGCTGAGCAGCACCTCCTGGGTGTTTTCTTCCAGCGACAGTGGGAGCATGGCCCTTCAGAGGTGCCATGGATGCTGGCTGCAGGGTGCATCTCCAGGAGAGACAGGGTTTCCCCAGCCTGTCATCTAGGCCACTCAAGACCTGTTGGGACTTGAACTTGTGTGACACCGTGAGGAACTGACCCAGCCGTGAGGCAAAAGAAAGAGTAACTTTGACTGCTGACAGTCTTGTTTTAAAAGATGTTCCCTGGTGTCTAAAGCATTCACCTATCTACTGGAGCAGGTGAGTGTCCCAGCCATTTCACCCGCTGCTCTACTGAAGTAGTTTTCCAAGGACATATAAGACACAGAGAGGCAGCCAGATGCACTGACCACGACCTGTCCTTTCAATTGATGTAAGCATCTGAAATTTGTGTGTCCCTACATCAAGTGCCCAAGCACTTCGCTGTCACGGGAGAAGGGGCACTCTCGCCTGCACTTCCTGCATGGGGTTCACTGGCGTACGGGCAGCCCATGCTGCAGGTGGGACGCTGCCCAAACTGGGAAGGAAAGCGTGGTTATTATCAGCTGATAAGATAGCTGAGGACAGAGATGTGTTGCGATTCTGACCTCTCAGCAGGCCTACTTTTACTCTGAAGGATCTTGCTGTACCTATTTAGTAAAAGAAAAAAGGCTTGAGGAAGAAGTAATGCTACCTTCTCTTCCAGAAAAGCATTGTGGTTACGGGGCTTGCTGAGGAGCTAGGACACTTGGCTTCACTCCCCTTCTCCAGCTGAAAGAATTGAGCCCACATAAGGCTCTCACAAAACAAGGAGTTGAGAGAAGCTCTCATCCCTTCCTGTCTCTCAGGCCAGGATCGATGAGATACAATCTCTCCCGGCCTGCCCACTGGGACACAAGCAATGCCAAGAAAGGCAGGAGAGATGCTCTTCAGTCCTTGTGGAGGAGATGTGAATACAAAATCTGCAGGGATGGGAAGAGGGAGTACAGCCCTTGAGTTTGCGCTTCAGGCTCTCTCTTGGAACAAGGACGTCTACTCCCAAAATGGCTTCAGAGCTGCTGCAGTAAACACTGACCCATCACAGAGCCCATCTCTGAAGGGAGCCTTCCCTCAGCCGGCTCTCAGGATCCACTTCAGCATGTTGCAGCCCCGTGGTCCTCCACACAGCAGAGCAGGGCAGGGATGAAGAGGTTCCTGGGGCTACAGCACTGGCAGCATCACCAGTGTTAGAGCAGGTGAGCGTGCCAGGCTGGCAGGATTGAACCTGCAGGCCTGCCCTACATCTGCTGTGTGATGCTGGGCCTTCTCCGTTACCTGCCCTCTCCTTCTGGCCTACCTCAGGAGATGCGGTTTTCAGTTCTTGCCAAGGGAGGTTGATTTATTGCCTCCCAATTGCTAGCATGGTCTTTGGCATGACAGGCGTTACCACATACGCGAAACGTAAGGTTCAGGGTGGAGGCGGGACTCAGGAGCAGCTCTTTATTTATCTCGCAGGTATCTTTCTGAGCATAAGCCTAAGCAGGCGCCCAGGTGCTGGAGGATGGCTGGATGCTGGGGACGGTGGGAGGATGATTTACGGGCAGGGTCAGGTAGAGGAGCTGACACAAACGGGTCAGAGAGGACGGGTGCCAGCCCACAGGCTTATTGTCGGTTGATATCCAGGGAACGGGGGCGGGGCAAGTGTGAGTCGAATTCCTTAATAACATGAATTATAAAATAATTTCCTGTGTTAGGGGTTAGGAGAGAGAGCGAAGGACCCGGAGATCTTCCAAACAGAAAACAGCTTTTGTTAAGGCTTTTGGCCTACGGAGCTTGGGGGGGTGGGGTGGGAAGGGAAAGTGCTGGCACATTTTTGGCTGGAAGCCTCAGACAACATATTTTTTATTCTAGTCTTTATTTTTCAAAATAAAATCATGGCGAGGCAGCAACAAAAGGGGGGGGAAGAGGGTGAAATTAGGGGGAACAGTACCCAAGTATTTCCCCCTTCTTTCTGTCCCTGCCATTAAACACACAGGGACTCCTTTATTATATACAGTAGCAGGATTAAGCCAGCGGCCCAAAGGCTAGGAATGCAACAGGATACTTTTATAATTATTGATCCTTTTTTTTTTTTAGGGAGATTGTTTTCATGAAAGTTTTATTCACCTTTTTTAGCTTTTGAGTCTAACTGCTACACATATTATCCCGCTTCTTTGTGAAATGCTAAATCCATCGGTAGGTTTTAGTTTTCCTGGTGTAACTTTTCAGAAACTGTATATCTGCATAGCAACCCCACTGAAGGCAGCTTATGTCACGGTATCGCATGTCAGAAAGATGAAAAGAACTCCAAATCTGAGCTGCTCCGCAAACTTATGTCCCTCATTCTCGGACATATATCTTCTGTACTTAATATAAGTGTCAGGAAGGCAATTTCAAGGCCAGAGAGGTGCAAAGTTTTATCTCAGAGATGACAAGGGAAAAAAGTAAAACTACACATGACCTCAGTTCAGCCTTGTGCGGACAGTCAAATGAGAAACAAAGATTGTCTTTTTCCTCCTCTCCCCACTCCCCCCGGCCCCCACCTCCCAGTGTCCCTGTTGTCTGCTTCCAACTGCAACTTGAGCCTGGATCCCGAGCCCGGTGTCCAGATTAGAGATTGTTGACTCAGATTTAGTGGTGAAACTTGAGCCAGGCCCTGTTGATGGCATAGCCTTGAAGAAGCAGGTTTGCTTCAGGCTAAAGGAGAGATTACAAGTCAGACGAGAGCCGGACTTTTCTTTATCACAAACTTCCTGATTTACCTCTGTTTTAGTGGTTCCCCCACCACCACCACCTTGTGCCCATTTTCAATCCCTTCTACAGGGTGTCATAAATCAGGAAATTAGCAAGTGTGTAGCTGCCCTTTGCAACAGGCAGAGACAATGAGCTCGCTGTGTTTTAAACCAGTGGGTAGCACTTAACATAATCAATGGAGAGCTACGTGCAGAAAGGATGAAAAATTTGGTCTTGGTCTGACCACTTACAGGGTATTTCTCATCACCCAGGCAAGCTGCTTTTATGAGAATATGACATGCCCTGGAAGCTTGCTCTCCATTTTGCAGGAGAGTCATTAAAAGAAATCATTACATGTTTTTTTTTGTTCCTTGGCACACACGCTGCTTTTCCTTGGCTTCTGATTTCATCCATCTTTCAGGCGCTTCGTGCCTTTAGTAATTTATGTGCAAGATTTTTCCAAACCTCCAAATGTTTTTCCATTTGGCAAACTGTGTCCTGAAGCCTCCACAGAATGTAACTGTAGAGTTCTCTTGTACTTCAAAACATGAGCCCTGTTAGCACAAAGATACATCTAATACTTGTAATCCTGTACATAAAAGCTATAAATTAATATAAGACAATGAAAGACATGATTCCTTCTTGTGAGTCTTTACCAGCCTCGTTGCTGTAACTGCTTACTCGATACACAAAAGGATAATTGCTCTAAGAGCATTGTTGTTTTCTTGAACTATAGTTTTTGGAAGCTTTACGGTACCATATGGAGAACTATTTTATTCTGCTGCTGGTAGCTTTCTCAATACTGGCTATAAATTAGATAATTTTCCTGTGTCTGATAGCCACACACTATCAGTCAGACATGTTTGCTTTCACAGGAAAATCCAGAACTCGATAGAAAGCGCTAACCTTCCCACTTTATAGAATTTAATGGAAAGTTTTATCCCCACTCTAAGACTTACGATGGTTGATTATTTAAAAAATCATGGTTTTCACCCTCCATTAAGGTTACAGGTTTGTAGACTGTTTTTTCACAGAAGTCTCCTCATCTTGCTCCTGTCCAGCCCCGGTTCTTCTGAGACGGACACGTCCTGGCGGATACCCCGGCTGGGCTTTTGAAGGGCTCCCAAGGGGATCAGGCACTCCTATGCATTTTGGGGAGACTTGAGGAGGTCACCTCACAGGATGAGCATGGGCTCAAGAAGCAGTTAGGTTGCTGTGACAAGCAATCTGGGCTGCTGTGGCTTTCTTCAGGAATGCAAACCCAAGAAGCGAATCAGTAAATGTTTTTTTCATAATGCAAATACCTCCAAAATGGGAGGGTATGTAAGCATGAGAAAAGAGATCCTTCTGTGCCCATCCATGCTCATAGGAAATCACCAGCCATTGAGGAACAGCAATAGTATCTTTGCTTGTATTTGCTTATTTTTGAAATCCCTAAGTAGTTTACAAGGTTGCAATATAAAACACTTGCATTTCTTGGAAGTCCCAACTGGACTAAGTTCCTGAACAAAGAGTCTGTTTTGCCAGCAGAAATGGGTCCAGATCAGGCCTCACATATTATTTACACTGAGTTGTGCTCCATTGCTCCTTCTCAGCATGTACTGCCCTGCTTGCCCTGGAAATAAATGCTCAGGGAGACTATAGAATAACTGGCGGGATAAGCTGCTTCGACAGTTCTTCACCCAAACTTCTCCATGTAAACCGAATTCACATGGAATGAACTATGCATGTTGCACTTAAGATAGCTGACTGCTGTCAGCCCGTGCAAATCCACCGATTCCTCCAGAATCAGTCCTGATCTACCCTGACACAGGACAGAGGCAAAACAAAGCAGCGGCAAGGACTTCATTTTTAAAGAAATGAGGATGAACGCTGCAAGCTTTGACAGTCCACTCCTGCCTTCATTTCCCTCTGTGTCAATCCAAAGTAACCAGAGGAAAGGGCTGGTGAAATTCTTCCAGCCAACACCACTGTGATGGAGAACAGAGTCAGTCTTTTATATGTTGTTCCTCAGCCTAGACATTTCTCTGAGATGCACATGACATCTGCATTAATAGCAGAAGACATCATTGTGATCTGGGCTATTATGGTGAATTGATTGCTATTATATCGCTTTAAAATAAACTATTCCC
The DNA here is from genome assembly GCF_000695765.1 of Mesitornis unicolor. Taxonomy (NCBI): domain Eukaryota; kingdom Metazoa; phylum Chordata; class Aves; order Mesitornithiformes; family Mesitornithidae; genus Mesitornis; species Mesitornis unicolor. The sequence continues at coordinate 35,587 of NW_010191211.1, forward strand.
TGACTAAATCAAATTAAGGGTACTTTATCAGTGTAGGCGTGAAGCACATTTTCTTCTCATAATTTACTTCCTCTTAAGTGACTCTAGATTTTTATTTATCTTATTGGCTTGATAAAGTAACATGCTCAATTGTCAACACGCATTAAAAAATAATATCTAGCCATCAAGGGAGAGAATATGTGGGAAACACCAAGGACACTGGGAGCATAAGCATGTGCTTTGCCTAGGCTATCAGGCTGCACCTTTCTACCATTTCCACATCTTCTCTTTTTTTTAACCTAGTTTTTATTCTTGACTGGCTGAGTGCTTTTCCTGCTCTCTCAAACTCCTCTGCATTGCATCCAGTTTGCTCTTCCAGAACTGATAGACTAGTACAGCAGGTCACCACCCCTGCTGAAATCAGCCAACAAGCCGACCATAACCCCAGCAGATGTTTGCGGTTTATAGGCCAAATGAGAGCCCCGCAGACCAGTGAAATACCAGCACCACAGATGTGGAACCTGGCCACTCGACATGAGCAACACAAAGCCCTGTCCTGCCCAGCCGGGCTGAGACTTCCAGAGGAGCAGAAGGTCTGAGAGACTAATTAGCCTGCAGAGCCAACACGCTGGCCTATGCTCCATCATTTTGATGGGCGCAAAGTCCTTTAATGAAACACTGCACAAGTGAAGTCAGATGAGGCCCCTCTGTAACTTCACCTCTGAGTCTGGCAATCACCTGAGTTCATAATATCCCCGCATCGTGCCAGCCGGCTATGCCAGGCTCTGCCACTCGCCCCAGCTGGGCCAGGGACAGCCAACCGGCCTCATTACCACAGCCTGAACTGCTCCTGCGCTCTGAATGCAAAATGGGGAGGAAGGCTGGAGCTATAAACGTGACACCATGGAGAAATTTTATTTATTTATTTAATTACAGATGCTTCTGGTAAATAATGAGGAAAAGAAAGACCAGCAGCTCTCGGCAGGACATGGGAGAGGCTGAGGATGGCACAGCCGATCTTCAACTGGGCTCTTTTGTTCAAAAACCACCTTATTTCTCTGCTGAAAAAGCCACACTTTGTGCTTTCTGACCCTGACAAGACAGACACAGATACTCTCTGCGGTTAACATTAGCTCTTTAAATCTTCACACCTTTCCGGATGCCTTGCGGTATGGATTGCCACAGGAGCATTGGGAAGGTGTGGTCCAAAGAAAAGCTAGGGGAAAAAACCCCAGCGTTTTCAACACACCACCAGGCAGACGGCTCACACCCGCGTCCTTGTCATTGCTGACAGAGTGCGCATTTTCACGTGTACCCTTTCTGACACTCAATAATTTAAGACAAAATTGAGCCTTTTAGTGTCACAGTGTTGGCACTAGGGAGGACAAGACCATGGATGCTTTTTTAGGAATTTCTGCGGAGCGTGCCTTCGCCTGGCACGGACGGGCCCACACCCCGCACCGGCC
>NW_010191212.1:0-3962 GCF_000695765.1 Mesitornis unicolor
GGACCCTGGAGAAAGCGCAGCCGCCCAGCGCTGTGGGGGTATGAGGGAAGCGTGGGGACCCCCCAGCTGTGTCCCCACGCTGGGGTTCAAGGAGGTGCCCCAGCTGGGCCACCCATGGTTTGGGAAGTGTGTGGTGCAGGCAGCAGAAAGCTTCGGAGGTGGCAGGGAGCCGTTCCCTCCCTGTCCTTCACGCTGCGATTCCCATGGAGGGCTTTGGGGCCCGTGGTCATATCCTGGATGATGGCGCTCTGACACGCTGCCATGATAAATGCAGAGAAATGATGGCTCTGCATCATACCACGAGGCCTCGTGGTGCAATGCCACAGTGGTCGGCACAGGGCAAAGCCCCACGGCTGGGGTTTGCAGTGAGACTCTTGCACCAGATCACCACAGTCCCCGTGGTGCCACACGGGGTGGAGGTGACGGGTCCATGTCACAGACAAGGCTCAGGGTGCAAGGGACACGGTGCTCAGCAGTGCACAGGGATGCTTTGGTTCTGGGGATGGTGGCATTGGCCTGGAGACCTGCTGTGTGCAGAGATGGCATCTACCATGGGCATGAGCATGATATCCACTGCAAACATGGGCATGGCATTCACCATGGGCACAGCATCCACCATGGGCATGGGCATAGCATCCACTGTAGACACAGCATCCACCATGGACATGTCATCCACCATGGACATGTCATCCAACATGGGCATGGGCATGGCATCCACCATGGCCGCAAGCAAGCCATCAGTCATGGCCACAGGCACAGCATGGACATGGACACCCCATCAGCCAAGGGCATGGAGGTGGCAGCCACCATGGGCACAGATGCAGCTGTCACCACCATCACATGTGTGGCATCGCTGCCTTCTTCCTTCTTCCTGGCCTCTCCCCTGCCCTCAGGGGGCACCACAGCCCCCAGACCCTTATATTAAACCTTTTAAGCATGGCTGAAGCGGGTGATTTCAAACCTCACCCACCCCAATGCCTGGGGCTGATCCAGGGGCATGGAAACACTCCTGAGCCAGTGGCAGAGGGGCTCCCCCTACCCCATTCCTGGCACCATCCTCTTGCAGCGGTGCGGGTGGGTGACAGCAGCAGAGGGATGGCAGAGCTGAGCCATGGTGGCACTTTGCTCTCACCTGCGTGCCGAGCCATCGCCTTGCTCCGCTCCAGTGCGGGAGAGGCCACAGCCAGGGAGGGGGACGCTGGCAGCCGGGCAAGGGGCGGTGGGGGCCGAGCCGCCTGCTGCGCTCCAGTGCCGCTGTCTGACATAATTTTGCTGATGGCGATTTGGAACGGGTTTGCTGCTCTCGCTGGTCGGGTTCGTTCCTTCCTCCCGGCTTTTCTTCCCTCCTCCCCATTGTGCTCCGCATGGATGGGCATGCGGATGGGACGCGGGGCGACGGCTCGCCTCGGTCTGTACGGGCTCTGCTTCCAGCAGGGCCTCTGCAAGCACAGCCCGTGAAATCCCACCCCGGCACGCATTTTGACCAGCTTCAGTTGGGAGCTACCCCCATGCCAGCAGCGTGCACGGCACCAGGCTGCTGCTTGTCCCTGGGGGTCGCAGATGCTGCCTGAAAGAGGTCAGCCCCATTGGCCCCATTTCACAGATGGGGAAACTGAGTCTGGAAGCAACACGGTGACTCTTCGGAGCACACAGGGTCCGGCCTCGGCGAACTCGCCCCTCCCAGAAGGCAGTCGCCAGATCACTACTGGGACGGTTGTGGCCAAATCATGCCAGCGCAAGAGCAAAAATACTTCCCAAGCGTGCTCCGGCGCAACCGAAAAGTATGAGGTTACATAAACGGCACCACACCTGCCGTGAGCAACGCCGGACCCACGCACCGCTCCCCACCACCCGCGCCTTAACCCTTCGTGCACGGCAGCCGACCTCCATCACCGATGGCCGTTGATGAGCGGGGATGGCCCATGGGCGGGTCTGGAGCTCACCTCTGTGGTTTTGGGGCTGTGAGGGTGGACGTGGAGAGGTTATGGAGGAACTGGATCCCCTTTTATCTCGACTGGGGCCTCATCGTGCAGACTTGGCTCAGTTTAAATTGGGGTCCTGGCCCCAGCAAAGCCAGAATCGAGGTGGAACCAGTTCACTGGTGGTGATGGTTGAGCCCCTGCCATAACATTTCAGAGAGAGGAGTGGCCTCCTCTCGCCTTGCCCAGAGCTGTTTTGGATACGACAGCACTGGAGGTCACCGAACCTCCCCTAAAAACTGCTTCCCCCTCCACATACTGTGATGTGGAGCCCAATGCCACCTGCTTACAGCCAGTGGGTGCAGACACACTGATCCGGCATCAACCAGTGCCATCCCCAGCCACGGGGGAGAAGCAGGGCCCTGGGTGCTGTCAGATTCAGGGAGCTGCGCCTGCCTGGGCAATGCTGGGGGACGGGGACGTGTCCATGGTTGGATCCAGCCCATCGCAGGTGGCACCGGCAGCCCCAGGCATTGGCGGCACAGGGAGGGGACAGACCAGAAGCCAAAGCTCTGCCACTCCGCCATGTCCAGCCCTGCTCCATCCCTGCCGGTCTGGCTCAGCTTTGTGATCATGGCCAAGACGAACACCAGAATGGACCCAATGGGTCCCTGGCTGGCCTGGAGGCGAGCAGGAATTTGGGATGACACCACCGTGCCTTAATCACTGTTTGCTCTCGCTCAAGCCCCACCCAGTGAGAGGAGAACCTCTCCTCCCGCCCTGCCAGCATCACCCCCTCCTGCACCCGCAGCCCCTCACCTAGCCTTGAGGACAGCTAAGCCCCTCCCTGGGGCTGCCCTGTGCTTGCCATGACATGGCTGGATGGCAGAGCTGGTCCTGTGGCGGCCCTGCTGCGGACACTCCACCACGGGCACTGCCAAGTAGCTTTGCCTCCCTGTGACTCAGTTTCCCCAGGAATGGCTGTCCTGCCCGGCGGGGAGTGGGTCACAGGGTGAAGCCACTGCCAACGGCCATGGCATCAGTGCCCTCAGACCTTGTCCTCGAGTGCCAGCACAGGGATGTGCTCCATGGGAGCCCCTGCCCCATGGCCGGGTGGGAGTCCTGCCCCTGGTGCCAGGCTCTGGATGTGGCCAGGGGTTGGTTGTAGGGAGCCGTGGTGTTTGCAACCACCGAGCCACCATGGCCCCCCTGGACCCTCCCCCAGCGACGTGACACACTGCTTTGTCCCCTCCACGGCATCTGTGTCACCCTTCCTGCCAGCCCCGCTGCTGAAGCGCTCTGGCAGTGCAGGACGAGGGTCCCCCTGCTGTGCCAGCCCAGAGGGACAAGCTGCAGCGTTGCCACCCGTGCCAACCCTGGCACTGCACTGGGCACGTGCCCCTGTCAAAGTGGCGTGAGTCACTGCCCCACGGCATTCGTTATGCAAAGGCTGGCATGGGGCTGTGGTGCGGGGCCATTGTGTGAGGCTGTGGCGCAGGTTGCGTGCTGCTCAGGGCGGGTGCAAAGCAGAGCGTGGAGAAGGGGGAAACTGAGGCAGCAGTGAGGGGCTGAGTCCTGCAGCCTGAGCAGGGCTGTCCCTGGCCCCAGCTCTGTGGGGGCTGGGGGCAGTGGTGCTGGGTGTAACTGGAGCCCCTGTGCTGGCCTGACCCGCTCACATAATGCCCGCCTGGTGCTTATGCAATAGCTGCAGCCGCGCAGCTATAAGGGACATCCAACGCCACAGCAATTACCCGGCCCTTAATCAGTGGCAATGCAGGATAACAAGGCTAATTGGAGGGGTGGCCAGCAGAGCTGCTGGCAGGCCAGGGAAGGGGCATTCAGCCTCACCCTGCGCCCCGAGGAGGGCCCCAAGCAATTAGTGGCTGCTGGGCCTTTGTTAGGGGCTGGGGGTGGTGGGGGGGCATAACCAGGCTGGATCTCCCTATGCCCCAGGTTGTGGCTGTGGGTGCCCGTGGGGTGGGATGGAGCATCGCCTCTCTGTGGCTGGAGCATGATGTTCCCATCCCCATCCCCATCCCCATC
>NW_010191213.1:0-1658 GCF_000695765.1 Mesitornis unicolor
CCAAGCGATTCTGTGATTCTGTGATTTTGTGGAAGAGAAAGCAAACAGAAATCCAGAGTGCTAGCACTTGTCAGCTTTATGCTTATTAATGTTTCTGTTCTGAGGTTTAGGTTTTGAAATGGAAAAAAATAACCCTAAGCATTGCAATAAGGAGTGTGACTTTAAATATGAGCTCTGTAGTCACCCTGAAAAGATTGTGGAGTGAAAGGTGGTGCCATCCCAGCAGCATATTAACTACACAGGCACCTTTTCCATTACTAAATTTCTCAGAGGGCATGGTTCATATTATGCGGCTCCATGGCTCTGGAAAACAAGTTTTCCATATAGCCCGTTTCACCAGCTGTCAGGCTCAAAACGATCAAAACATTAGGCCTACATGGTATTCAGTTTTAAACTCCCGTCTGATTAAAGTTATGCATGGACTTATGAAGTGCTTCAAAGACACAGCATAAACGTGCATGCCCACACCAAGAAATCCTGCCTATGGATCCTTGCATTGGTCACTGGTGGTATCTCAGACACACCTTGATGTTTCGAAGTGACCTCACGTTGGAGGCTGAGATGAAATTTCAGTTGCTGACATACTGAATTGGCTTTAAAAACAGTAATAAAGCAAACACCAGAAATGTATAGCCAGAGACAAATATTCAAAATGAGAGACCACTTCATTCCCCTTCCCAACCCTCCGGCCCTGGAAAAGTCTATGGTTTCCCTGCAGCCCAGGCTCTGTCAGCAATTCCATCACTGCACTCTGACTGTCAGAGCTCAATTGAGGGAAATTTTCAAGCCAGGCTTGTTTGGTTTTCCTCTTCCTATTTGACTTGTATCTTTAAATAATGTGGTTACTTCACAACAGCTTGTTTTTTGACTGGGACACTGTATATTTTTCTAGCAGATAAAAAACTTCCCACAATTTGCCTTGTGTTATTTCCCCCTTTGAAGGGAGAGCTTATAAATTCAGGGTAATACGTAATAGATGCTTTCCTGTTTTTACTTATTACTCTGTCAGGCTTGTCAGCCAAAAATTTATTAGCTCATTTTGTGGCTGTAATGTTTAAACAAGAGAGAGTAAGCAGTGCAATTATCCTAAAAAAGAAGTGCTTACATTGTCTCCTGCTCCATAGACTGGCATTGGAGAGGGAGGGTACGTCTTTTCCACACCAGTAAGTCCCTACCTACATACCTATCTTAATTTTTAAAGTTTATTCTCTCATTTCTTCTCTGTGCTATTCTCATCTTCTGAGCAATTGGGAAACCAAAGGAAAGCGGGTAGAAATAGCTGTCGGTTCTTATTTCATCCACCTAAAAGTGAGTTGACCAATCTGAGCAAGAAGTCAGAAGCATTTGAGTTGAATTTTCCCTTTTTACCCAAACATGGGGGAAAATACTAATGTCCACTTGCTCTTCACAGAAGCCATCAAAATCCTTCCTTATCTGGAGTTTTTCAGTAATCTCAGAGCGCTGCACACAGCAGGCAGAAGGAAGCACTGGTCCTGCAGAGCAGCTGTGTGGATGGCACTGATGTGCTCTCAGACTCAAACCCACTGAAGCGGTATCTGTGGAAACACAAACCTGGCCAGGGCAACAGCCTTGCCAGCTGGGTGGGGATGGGCTGGGCCAGCCCGGACCCAACTTAAGCTCAAGCTCCACTGCAGCTC
>NW_010191214.1:0-3204 GCF_000695765.1 Mesitornis unicolor
TTTTGATTTCCCGAGCTCTGCTCTCGGATGAAGGATAACTGTCGCTGACCGCCTCCGCTTATCATGCGTTTCATCCCTGCCTTCGGGCTTGGCTTTGCCTGAGTATTTTGAGGAGAAAAGGGGTTGGGTGTCCGTCCGTGTCCCGTCCCGTCCCTCCCACCCCCTTTTTTTTTGTTTTGTTTTTAAAAGGGTTCCCGATCATTATGGAGCAAACAGGTTCTGTTGGGAGTCTTGCAGCGTAACAAGCGTGATCGGCGGGGGGCGGCTGGGGAAGGTGGTGTCAGTTCATCCCCACCGAAACTGGCTCCGGCCGAGATACACCTGTCCTGCCCTGGAGGCACACGGCGTCAGCAGCGAGCGCAGTCACATGAAAGCGAGGAAACCCGGTTCACAGCCCGGGATTCAAGGAAGGCACCTGACCCTGCATTTGTTACGGCCCTGGAAAGCCCCCTGCGCCCAGCCATTGCCTATTCTGCTTGGGTTGCTCACACTTTGTTTTTCCCCACAAAAGCTTGGGGGAAGGGAAGGGGCAATCTGCTCTATTCCAGCACAGGGTGGAAACATTTTCTGCACGCTCAGAGCTCTGTGGAACAGGGAAACCCTGCCCTGACCTAACAGCGACAGGCAGAGTGCTGGTATGTACGGGATGCCAGGAATTTACGTTTTCCCTCCTGCAGGCTTAACACGAATAGCATATCATAACCAGATAAACATTTCGGCTGGGGTACTGCTGCTCCTGCCGCCAGGTGAATGCACACACGTACCTACAGTGCTGTGGCAGAGAAATCCAAACCTCACAGCATGCTTCACCACCTGCTCTGATTCACACCCACCCCCCAATCCCTGTAATGGGTAATGCATCCTTTAAAACAAATCTGAATAAAATGATAGAGGTACCATGGGCAGGGCAAGGCATTTGCTTTTAACTGGTTACAAAAACGTATATATGCTTACTTGTGCACAATTTACAAGCAAATCTTTGCAGAACTGTATAACGTCTTCAAGTAAAACCCCAAAAGGATAATGACTGATGGAGTAACAGTTCAAGAGCGAAAGTAATATTGAGAATAAAAAATTTTCTGCAGACCAACATACACATAGATACAGCGAATCCTAGACAGAGGCCTCCCCTCTTTTTTTAAGCTAAAAAAGCCATTTAACAAAGGATGGTTAAAAGGATAGAAAGGAAAATTTACTGGCATTTTCCTAGATTTAGATAAAACAGTCATCTGAAACACTGTCCTTTCTTTAGTTTTAAATATTATTCTTTGAAGTACTGTGTTTCAGAGAGCAAAAAACATTACATTAGTAAAAAACAGTACATTAGCTCACTCTGTGCAAGGCTACACTTCACACCCAACCCTACAAGCCCATCCTGGCAGGGGACCTCCTGAAGAAGCGTAGAACTTGGTCACAGAGCTTCCCTGGAGCCCAGAGGTGCATTTATGAAGAGCGGCTTGCAGGAGATGGTCTGTACCTAGTTTGGTAGCTACTGTTTGCAAGTCTTGCATAGCAACACACTTTAGAGAAGAAGTGGCATTATTTGCAAAGTCACAAAGCCTGGCAGGGGAATGAGCACATCTCTTGAGCATTACTTTCTATTAACTTCACAAGGTTCTTTTCAGACAGGAATTATGAGGCAGAGAACTTAAGACTTGAAGAATGAGGACTTATTTTATGAGGAAAAAGAAGCCTCTCAAACATACGAAATTCCATGGGGAGACAAACAGACAAGTCACATTGCCTCTCACCTCCCAGGGAGGCAGATGGGAGGGAAGGGGGAAAGAAGAGTTTTGAAGGAAAAAAAAATACTGTTCCTTTCAGCTGGAACAAACCCAGCATCTTTTTCATTACTGTTTATTTTTTCCCCTTTCATGAGATCAGCGGGGCTATTCTTGGAAGCAGTAATTCTATAAACGAACACAGCCAGCCTGTGCATTAAGATTCTGACTATTTCCAAAGAGACACCCAGGCGGTTTTCAAAGGCTACTGCCACCAGAATCCTGCTTAGCTCTGCCATGGGACAAAACTAAAGCTGCAAGACGGGGTTTGTGTGGGGGGAGACAAGAACCATATAGGAATTTCTAGTTCAAGCTGACTTTACAGTTTATAGAGTAAACAGTAGTACAAAAAAATAGCCTACTTGTGTAGCCAAGCCATAGCAGACATCTATGCAGAAATTTGATAGGGAAGAACTATACATCTGTGCTGAGCCTAAGTAGGTTCAGAACTACTGAACGGTATAAGCAGGCATGTTCTGATGAGTTCACGTTCATTTGTAGCCTTTATTGCAGTTGTGTTAAAGGCAGATGAAAACACGCACAGGCATCTTACACTGTTGTGTCTCATACCACCCCGTAAGTATAGTCTCTCATCATTCTTCCTTGGTTTTGATTCAAGTAGCCCACAAATCAGGGTAATTCTGCACACTACTTCTATACAGGCCTAACATTATGTTTTGTATTTTGGCTCTCAGAGCAGCCCTATTATATGTGAAGATACTAGTTGATACTCCTACCTTGAAACAGTTGAAGTAACTCCTGAATGATTTATTATTCCCATCCAATTATGAAAAAATAAAACACACTAAAGCCAAATATATGAAGAGCATCAATTAATGAAGAGATTCTTCATCAGTATACACTCACTAAATACTTAACACCACCTAACAAAATAATTTTTGCAATTCTGGAATTAGATGCATTTCAGCAATGGCATGACTTTTACATCTCCGGCTAATTATTTTAGCCAATTCACTAGTTCTTTTTCATCATCAAGGGCTTCATAACAAGAAAAAAGCTCACCTTACAGACTCACCATTAATGTCACTATTTTTTTTGGCAACTTAACAAATAGATGAAAAAATAATCCACAAAAGAAATTGTAAGACAAGTTTTTCCATTACTACTTCAAAAGCACCACAGCTCAAGAGCACACAGCACTGTCCTATGGTAAGAGTTAGGACCTTAAGAAACACATTTATAAGTTCAGCTACTTAGGTAACAAGCCTACCTTAACAAGTCAGTAGAAGCAAAATTCAAACAAATAAGCAAAGAAAAAAAAAGAGTACTAGCTACTGCAATAAGCCGTCAAGACAAGCACTGCCATACTAAGTGTACAAAGTTAGAAAACTCAATGCTACCACTTCCCAAGAAGCCCCGTGATTGAAGACGCCCCCGTGAAGTTCACCAAAGCCAACTGAAC
>NW_010191215.1:0-3539 GCF_000695765.1 Mesitornis unicolor
AGCACCTGCACCGGCGCAGCATGCCTGTGGACGAGCGGGACCTGCGCGCCGCCCTCCCGCAAGGCGAGCTCTCCGGCCTGGTACGCTGCACCTCGTACAGCCCCGGCGAGGCGCACCGGGAGAGCTGGGCCTCCGACTCCTCCGACTCCGTCATCTCCTCGGGCAGCGAGTCCGACAGCAGCCTCTACAAGGTGATCCTGCTGGGCGAGCACGGCGTCGGCAAGACCAGCCTGGCGCGCATCTTCGGCGGCGTGGAAGACTGCGCGGACGCGGAAGAAGCTGGTGAGGGCGCGGGGCGACGCGAGACCCTAAGGGGCACCCGCTCGGAGCGACGGAGCGCGGCGTTACCGCTGCCAGAGCGCTCCGGCCGCAGCTCCCCGAGCATCCTTCCCCTCCCAGGCTGCCGGCAGGGATGGAGAAGACTAACTTATTTTTCCTGAACTTTTTTCCCGTAGGAAATACATACGACAGATCAATTATAGTTGACGGAGAAGAAGCATCTCTCGTGGTGTTTGATATATGGGAGCAGGTACTTTACAGATTTAAGATATTCTTTTTCTTTATCGTTTGGTCGGTGGTTCACTCAAAAAAAGTAGAAATGGAACAACTATGTCTGCCTGTTTCTTTGATCGGATCTGTAACATTCAAAAGTGACATTAAAAAAATGAGAATTCATACTGCCTTTGTTCTCTCCTGCAGTTAGTTTCTTGTAGCTAGGCAGGCAATTAAAAACCTGGATAGGGCTGGAGTGTGAATCTCTTAATGCTTTGAATAAGCAGCAGCTTACGTGAGCAGCCCAGGGAATTACTGTAAAATTAGAGATTCATGATCTGATCAGTGCAGACCTGATATTATTTCTGGAAACGAGAACTTTCTTTTCTCATGTATTTTAAATAACAAAATCTTTTAAAAATTGCGAGCTTGGCTTACTTTTATTGGCTTATTGTAATAAAGCTAATAAAATTATCTTTAAGGTGCTTACAGTAATTAAATCACTGATCAGTGTTGAATAGATTTTTTTTTCAGTGCAATAAATCTATTTCTTGCCTTTTGTTTTAGGATGAGAGCCAGTGGCTTCAGAACCAATGTATGAAAATGGGAGATGCATATATTATTGTATATTCAGTGACAGACAAAGTTAGTTTTGAAAAGGCCTCTGAGCTAAGAATCCAGCTAAGAAGAGCAAGGCAAACTGAAGACATTCCTATTATTCTTGTGGGCAATAAAAGCGACTTGGTCAGGTCCCGGGAAGTCTCAGTTGATGGTAAGAGAAACTATTCATTTCTACCATAATGTCTAAGTTAGTAGCAAAGGCTATGAAGGATTATGGCCAATAGAAATGGTCCCATTTCAATGTAGAAAAATGTATGATTCGAGGTGCACCAGAGAAACCAAGCCAGCTGGTTAATGCTGAGGGACTTGGTACCACAGAAACCAGTGGAGATGGTGGTGGAGTAAGAAGTGCAGTACGAGAGAAAAAAATGTTTCAGAGCTGCAGCTTCAGCATATTGTTTTGTGTGGGATTCATTTTTGGTCAGTATTAGCTGAAAGGGTTTAATTGTATGTTATGTGTGCAGCAGCACTTGCTAGTCTCAAGATTTGATAGCCTGAGCTGTGCTTTTTAAGGGACGGGAGTGCCATGTTGTAGAACTCGGGCAGACTTTCAAAAGGGTGATCCTGGGTTGAGCCTGTACAATCCTCTTTCTGCTGGAAGTGATTCCACTACATTTAAGTTGAGCTGGTGGGACCAGGCTCACACAACTTAGTCTTTCTGTATATGTGCTGCAGTTGTGATGAGATTTTTCTCAGCTAGTTCCAGCTAGCATTTTGGTAACTAGAGCACAGTAACTACTGCCAAGAACACAACATTAAATTCACTTATTTAAGCTTTTGGTGGTTTGGTTGGTTTTTTTGGTTTGGTTTGGTTTTGTTTTTTGCTGGGAAGAATACTCTGAAATATCAGTGGCTTGATAATAATGAGCCATCTCTCGCTGTCTGTTTTTCCCATGTTCTCTGTGTTAAAGGCCCACACAGAGAATTGACTGAAGTTCATTAGGATATTAGAACTTTTTCCAGGCTGGTGGCAGTGCACAGCTGATGTGTCCTAGTGGTGACATCAGCACTTTGCTCAGGTTTACAACTTTGCCATCATTTACCAGAAGTTGAACATGGACATTTGCACTGCTGCAAAGTTATGTGCTTACCTCTGGAACATTGAGCATCTTGCATTTTGAATGCAGTCCTAATCAAATCCAATGGTGTACAAATTAGTGACCTCTAGTGATCTGTTCAATGACTTGACTTTGCGGACTGTATCAGCTTCATTTGTAACTAGCGTGGAAAACTCTCACTTGTTACAGCAAGGCAAAGGTGCATAATTGCTCAACAACTCCCAGAAGAAATAAAATCTGTTTCTTTCTGTACCTCACAGTGTTCCCATCAAACAGCAAGCATGCATCCAAGTGCCACTCCTGTGTCATCTTTAGCTCTTAAACAATACTGGGATGGTCTGCCTGCCTATAGGACTATTGTTGCCTTATATTCATTACCATTGGTCAAATGAAATTTCTGACTATCACAACAGAACCAAGAAAAGTAGGGCCAAAACCATGGATGCAAATTTACATTTTCCTACCATGCAGTAAAGCTCTTCTGTGGCATTGAAGGCACTTTCCTTACTTAAAGTCATTGGTTTGGTTTGGTTTGTTTTTTTTCTGCCAGTATATAAAGGAAGAGAAAACGTCTATCTCCACTCATCTCCCTTTTTCTTTTTCCATCCAGAGGGACGGGCCTGTGCAGTTGTGTTTGACTGCAAATTCATCGAGACCTCAGCTGCTCTTCATCATAATGTGAAGGACCTGTTTGAAGGTATTGTTCGGCAAATTAGACTTCGCAAAGACAGTAAAGAAGACAACGCTAGGAGAATGGCCAACACAAAAAGAAGAGAAAGCATAGGCAAAAAGGCAAAGCGATTCCTTGGGAGAATTGTGGCAAAGAACAATAAGAAGATGGCTTTCAAAGCAAAATCAAAGTCTTGCCATGACTTATCTGTGCTTTAGAAGCTTTCAGCAAGGCCAGCTGTTGCACATGGGTGATGAACAAGCATTTGACTGTTATGAGAAGTGTATGGATGATCCTCATGGTGATAACAAGAATGACTTACCAATCAAGACTCTCATTAATGCCTTAAGGTGCACAAGCAAGTCTGGAAGTTACACTACAATGTCTGCTTCATAAGTTTCAATGTGTGCAAGTAAATGAACTAACTAACTAAGTGGCTTGACACGCCCACATTTTCACTGTGTACATATGTTATATATCCTCTTGTCCTGTGAATACCAGAAATGCAAAGATAAGAAAGGATGATGATGAGTATCTCCATAGACTTGTCTCGTTTGCAGAGCAAAACTTAAACTTGTACGCAGGCTCGTACACTCTTTTTAGTATAAAGCAAGCAATGATAAATCTTTTTAAACTTAAATGTGGGGAGTGGGGAGTAGAACCACATTAGAATGGGAGAAAACAGATTACATAAATAT
>NW_010191216.1:0-6269 GCF_000695765.1 Mesitornis unicolor
GGCTTTGGCCTTTCTGTTTTTCTCCCTGCATCTCATACTCAAGCTCCTCATACTCATACTCAAGCTCCTCCATCACAATACAGACTGACAATCCAATAGAGGGACCCCAGCTCAAGGCCTGGTAACCTACTGCGCCACAGGATAAAGTAATCCTCTTTTTCAACCTGGCTAATCTTCATGAGTGTTTTGAGAGTCCACTGGTTGAACCCAAAAGCACTCTTCCTCTTCAACGCCTACACACATTTTCAATTTTATATCAGCCTGTGACACAGGAAGACAAACAGTTGTATGGCATTAAAGACAGGATAATATAAAACAGGACAAAGGAAAACAAATTCTCAAAAGTGTGGTATTCCTGCAGAGCAAACAGTCCTGGTGATTTCCTACCTTACAGAAATGTTATAGGACACTAAAATAGTAACATATTTTTTGGAGAAGGAATCAAATTCTTTCTTCAGATCAATAAGAAAGAAATAAATTTGTATTCATAGCTTGAAATTATTCACCAATCACTGTTAAAAACCTCTCAGTATTTCGGAGAAGACACACTTCTGAAGTCTCAAATGGAGCAATCACACTTCAAATTACTTTCAACATCCATATGTAGTCACCATCTGAACAAGATATAAGACACAGGCTCCAGTAATAAAACCAGACAAATGACACAGATGTATTCATTCTTCAAGATATTTGACAATTCTGCTACCAGCAGAGAAGGTCTGGAGGAAATGAGGTCAAGAAGAAAGAACTGGCTGACTTCTGACAAGCCATATATGACATTGCTGTCCATAGCACATCACTTCAAAAGTCTTCACAGTCATGATGAATTCTTCCTTTGAGTGAAGATAATACAAACACAGTTGGTTGAATCCTGTCCAAAATCCAGAAGAACTTTTGAATTTTTCAAGTAAATAAAGTCCTCACTGTCTCAAGGATAAAAATAAAGGTTTAAACTCAATTATTTTTGATGGTCAAGATGCTGACTACCACATTGCACAAGGATTAAGGATAGTATCTTTGTATAGCAATTGGGCAGAAGGTAGGAGATCATTTGTTTTATCTTCTGGTCAGAGGGACTGCTCTGGGGTGAAGGCTTCATCCAGAAGTTCAGGATTTTAAGTACCACAAAAATTCTATAAATGCAGTCAAGTGTGTGCACTACAAAAAATGTAGATTCCCTGGAAGAAGTTGTAAAGCAACAGAAGTCCCTTTAAACTATCAGCCAAAACAAATCACAAAAACTCATGCCCAAAATGGAAAAAGTACCTCTCTGACCTTAATCTCTCAGATGCTCTCCTATAAATGAAAAAAAAGAGCAAAACCAAATTATGATTCTCTACTCCATTCACACTGTGCTTGAAGAAAGGATGAAGAAAAACAAAAATCAAGTTCTGGATGTACTCAGAAATTCAGTACAATAGTATGTTTTAAAAGCCTACATAAAATAAAATAGCACATGGCTATGATAAACTAATGCTGAGTCAGCAAAACAGTTAATTATATGATCAGGTACTACTCTAAACAGAAGACAATTACTCACTTCACAGCAGTGTCAAATCAAACTCCAAGGAGGTTGTTGAACATTCCTAGCTTTCGTCAAGTGTAGAATTATTGCTCAAGTAATTTCTTCTCTTCTCTGGCAGTTTGCTTTCCATTTATTTTGCTGCATGAGAGTAATTCATCTTTTACAAACCATCAGTCCATTTACAATTAACAACATAAAAGATGTAAACAGTTTGTTTCACAACTTAAGGAAACACAACAATACTAAAAAAGCCCTAAGAATCATTGAAAATACCAACAAAAAAGGCAGTAACACCACTGAAATGTGCAAAAGTTGAAGATGTGGCATTGTCATTTCTAATAAAGATGAAAGATATAAAGAGATTTTTTTTTTAATACCCTCCCCTCTCCAATAGCTTAAAGCTTCCTGTCTTGCTAAATGTCTGAGCCAAATAATAAAAAGCTTTTCCATTATTTATGTGTGTTACAAGGTGGGTTACAGAACACTTTTCTTCTGTTCAGCATAGCAGGAATAATTACTTGTGTTCTATAAGTTCACATGGACAGAAAGCAGCATATAGACCACTTGGTGTTCTTTGATTTTTCTAATTAAAGCTGAATATGTCAACTAAATGCAATAGCACACTTTGTTTCTTTCTTCTCACCAAAAGACATTTGGTACACAAGACCCTGAACATCCATGCTTGATATACATGGCACACGTAGTATTACTACTGTAATAATATAAATTTATGGGAACAATACAGTGATATATCCAAAACCCATGCCCAAATGGATCAAAGAACCTCAAAGAAACAAAATTAGAGAAGTACTTCAGGTGCAAACAAAAATACAGATGTACACTAGATGAAGAGAAAGGTAAATGAAGACTTGTATCATATTCCATATATTAAAAAAGAAAAGAAAAAGAAAAGCTACTGTGGCTGTCCTACTCTGAAATTGCTAGGCAAATTCAAAGTACACTAGGAGAGTAAAAGAGTCTCATAATCTTCATGGCAAAAGCTCCACCACCAAACATGAAGTGAGACTTCTGCAAGTTACACTAGGATATATGTAGCAAAAAGGGTCTCAAAAATTTCAATTAAGTTTATTTAAACACAAGAAAATTAGTCTGAAAAAGCACAAGGAACGGCCAAGTACGACAAACCAGAGAAGTGTGCCCTCATGCACTGATAGCCAGAAGAATTCAAGGGGCATTTCACGTTATATCAGTTAATACATCACCGAGAAAAGTAACAAGATCTAAATTTTCCCACCTACTATTTCAGTAACATTTCAGGAACAGACAAACTCGAGATAATTTTTTTCACCTAGCTTCGGCCTATGCTTTCAGGATTGTTGGGCATCATAATTATAACTAAAAGAAAACAGCTTCTGGGCTGTGCGCATGTGTCTCAGTACAAAACAAAACCAAAAAACCCACCACAACCCAACCCCTCCCCCCCCACCTACAAAAACCCTATAGAAACTACATGTGTTTTGAGGGAAAAAGAAGAAATATCTAATGATTACTACAGACAATGTTTCCTCTGAGATTAAACCCCAGGATATGTCTTGTTCTTTGTTATGAAAGATTTCAAAATTAACATTTACCATCAAATCTGAGAGGAAAGGGGAAATCTCTAAAGACAAAAGACCCCACTATTTGATATAAATTCTGATCTTACTGAACGTGCCCATGGCTGAGGTACAATAGCAAGTACAAAGAGACTGTGGATAATAGTCAAAGAAAATCTCTACCAAAAAAAAAATAGGGGAGAAGGACCCAAATATGCCATTGACAAATGAGAAAACTAAGACAGTTTTAGAATTATTTTGCAAAATACCATAGAGTAAAAATAAACGAAATTACGATAGTGTGTGACAGTACATTAAAAGGGAAAGTACAGTTTTAACTGTCACTTTTAAACCTATTTGCTCAGAGGGCCCAGCTAATAATTTTCTTTTAGTTATTCCGCCTACCTAATACATATGCATTTCTACCTCACCCTCTATTGGTCAGAACACTTCCCAAACTTTCTGAACCCATTACACATGTGCTCAAATTGAGTTGGAGGGTTTCTTGAGTTGAGGGGATTATGGTCAGTGGTCACGATCTTCCCCTGCTGCATTTAACTTTTCCCCAGTTACCGCAGATTCTTTCTGACTTCATCCTTCTTGAGCAATCATCCAGCTTTCAGCATCTTCCAGGGCAGGATGCCCCCCATTTATCAGTCTTTTTGTTCCCCTTCAAGGGTGTAGTTTATAGTAAGGTATGCATTGTTTATGCAAAGTAACTACACAAGCTAGTTACAAGCTACTCAGTTCATTAAAGACAATGGGCCAGATATATTGTGAAACAGGACTCAGCTTGGTAGAAAATTCTTCCGTATGTCACAAATGAGAATCTAATGGGTATGCTCTATTACCAGTTCATAGTGTTATCAAACTCTAACTTCGGATTTGAAGCATTATATAGTTACAGGCCATGGGCATCTCTTATTCTTTAGGCTCTGTGATAAATGATTTAGGCTCAAACAGGATTTCAATTAAAGTTTACAGTTTATTTAAGTGAGTAAAGGCAAGCAAACAGCGCTGGGTGCGTGGGGACACACTCTGGTCCATTTGACACGCACGCCGTACAGTTCTCTTTTCGGGTTTATATTTCTTTAACTAGTACATATTCATAGAATTTCGCAATACGCTTATACATATGCATGACCTATCCCTGCTTCATATTATAATTTGCTCTCCTCCCATCCGCACCTGCGCAGTGTCCCCTGCTGGTGGTCTTGGGGGGGTCGCACGGAATGAAAGCTGGGTTTTTTTGTTTGTTTGTTTTTTCTTGACCTTTGTTAAGCTTTCCTCCTTGCACAGACTTAGTTACTTCTTGGCTCTTGCTCAAACCACAAGACTGGTATTGTCTCTTATCTGAAGAGGGTTCAGATAAGTGTCTCCTTTCTGGTGCCTTATGGGTCTTATACAACTATACACTCTGTTATACTTCTTCTCAATCTGTTCTCTGTACAAGGACAGCCAAAATAGTCACAGAGGTCGCGTCTTCCCCATTTTCTTCATGTTATTTTAACACGAATCAGACTGACACATCTCACAGCTCTCTATGACTGATTTTGCTCTTACATGCCCTTTTCATTTTATTTTCCCAGCATGCTATATTTACAAGAATAAGAACCTCTAAGAAGATATGTATTTTGACCAAAAGACCTAGGGGATAGAAAATATGTAAAAACATATACAGGAACCTCTCTTCCCCCCTTATATAGCATAAGGGTTTTACTTGGCTAGCACAGCACGTTATTACTGTGGGAGGAAACAGAAGATTGCCCTACACAAAAACATTAATCCAAAACATACAATTAGAGGAAAGCATACAAATCTCAAGTACCATTAAAAATTCTTCAGATTTTGATCAATTAAAGCCTCTTTGAAAATAATATTTGCCTCCACCAAATTCTTAATGAGTTAGGTTTTAGAAACTTCAGCCATTGAAAATATCATTTTGCACTTCTCCTCTCTACAGCTGCAAGTTTAGCTCTTCTTTTCTGGCTAAATATCTACACTTACCACCAAGTTTCTTAGTTGTCACAAATCTGTTTGCTGATGAAGACTATTGGCTACTTTGTTCTTCTAGTACTGTAAAATCAGAACTGACAAATTTGCTACTGCTGAGCATGCATGGATCAAGGACTATACAGCCTTTAAAATGACTTAAAGAGAAATCCAACATGTGCTCTGCTTCTAGTCCTTGAATGTTTGGGGAAACATAAGTGAATTTGAGATGGGCATTCTCAGCTGACAGGAAAGAGAATGGACCATATGGAGCAACAGGACAACTATAGATATAAACCGTAATTATATGCTTGCAATTGTTAAAAAGTCAACAAAAAAACCTCCACACAACAATCATACTATTCTGCTCAAACAAGAATTTGTTTAATAAATATTGAATAATACCAATCAATCTACTAAAGTTAGGTGAGAAAAAGAGAAAAGGTAAAGAATATTTTGTAGATAAATTCTGGAAACACTTAAAGGTTAAGCTGTCTTTGAAAAACCACAGCTGAATTTTAATATTTTGGGGGGGAATTTTTTTTTTGTGTGTGAAAACACAGAATATTTTGACCTTGTTCACCATACAGCCTGGTGTACAGCTATGCCCTCCCTGCAACATAGACAGCCCAAACCAAGAAGTTTCTGCTGGTATAACTACAACTATTTCTTATTAGTTAAGAGGCATGAAATACTTCAAACCATAGGAATTTATCACTATGCCAGATTTTTTCTTTGTGAAAAAGATCCCTTTTTATTCTCAGAGCTGATGAAAATCTTTTGAGGTGATTCAAATTTTTCACCTTTGGGTAGTAGCAGCATCCCAGGCACACTTTTAAAACGCATAAAAGACCTCAGCGTGAAACCTTCCTGTGCCATCCCTTTCCCAATGCTACTGCTTTCACTGATTGTGCTTGGTGTCTGTTTTTCAGATAATTGTTACACAGTACTTCCACAAATAGTGTGCTCAGAGCCTCACATGCTTTAATGCACAGCTGTGAGAGATTTAATACTTGTTCTAAAGAGGCTGCAGACACCTCAGTAAGGACTCACTGCTTCTTACTGGAAGAAAAATTTTACGATTTATTCTAGATCAACATAAATCTTGCCAAGCTGGGAAACTCCTCTTTTTGCTGACTAGAGAGAAAATTTCACTGAGGACCAACGCGCAAGTTATTTTCTCCTCGCTCCTTCCA
>NW_010191217.1:0-286 GCF_000695765.1 Mesitornis unicolor
TCACGTTCTGGGATTCTGTGATTCTGTGAAGGCCGCTACCACCGCCGCACGTATGCGCATGCGCGATCGCCCCCCACCCCGGAACCTTTCTTTCCCGGAACGCTTCTGCTCCCGCCCGGTCCCGGCCCGGAGCGTACCGGGCAGTGGAGAAAATGGCGGCGCCCATCAGTGAGGAGTCTCCTGCCTTGGAGCCTGGTGCTGCTCCCTACGGTAACTTCCCCAATTATTCCCGTTTCCACCCGCCCGAGGGACGAGTCCGACTCCTGCCCGGCGGACTCTTGCGCAG
>NW_010191217.1:374-1553 GCF_000695765.1 Mesitornis unicolor
TGGGGGGGCAGCGGACTTGGGGGTTCTTGGGGTGAGGGGAAACGTTGGGATGGTGGTTTGGGCTGTGAGGAAGATTGGAAAGGCTTGGGGGTAGACACTGGTTTGGAGTGTTGGGGGCTGTGGGGAAGCACCAGTCTGTAGTACTGGGAGGCAATGGGGCAGACTGGGGAGGCCCTTGTCTGGGTTATTGGGGGGCTGTGAGAAAGGCTGAGGGTAGAGAGGCTCCAGTTTGCGGTACTGGGGGCAGTGGGGCAGACTGGGATGCACTTGTATGGGCTACTGGGGGACAATGGAGCATATGGAAAACTCTCGAGATGAGACCCTGGTCCAGGGTGGTGGAGCTGACTGAGAAGACCAGGGAGAGGGCGAGGGCCTGGGAGGGGGGCAGTGGGGTGAACTGGGAAGGTTGGGAAAGACAATGACCTGAGATAGTGAGGGAAACTGAGGAGACAGAAGGGGGCAGGAGCCTGGAGTATTGGGGGATAATGTGGCAGACTGGCAAGGTGGAGGGACACTGATGTGGGGTACTGGGGGCATTGGGGCAGTGGAGGAAAGACTGAGAGGGTTGGGAGAGGCTTTCCCATGGGATACTGGGGAGGAATGGGGCAGACTGGATGAGGGCAGGGGCCTGGAGTCTTGAGGAAGGCTGAGGGGAGCAGGGAGCTGGGGAGGAATGGAGCAGCAGGGGACAGGACTGAGCCTGAGTAAAAGATGCAATGGGAAAGCAGGACTTGGGTGCAGCAGGAGTCTGGTGGGGTCAGGAGATCATTGGGGTGTGGGATGCCCCCTCCACAGGTCTGCAGTGAGAAGAGAGTGAAGATTGGGGTGATGCAGGGTGGAGTGGAGCTGGTTGTGTTGCTGGGTGTTGGTTTCAGAGGCTGCATTGATGGCTCTGGTGTCTCCCACTGAGGCTGAAGCCTGGGTTGCCTGGGGTTCCTGTGTGTCCCCAGCACCACGGAGCTGCTGTAGGGCTGCCCTGAGAGTGAGGAACTGGATGAGCCTAAAGCTAGAAACCATAAAATGTTGTGTATTGTGTGGTATCACATCACTTATCCATGAGACAGGACTTGAAGCTAAAACTCTGGTCTCATGCTCTTGAATATCTGGTGACAGAGCTGATGAATCTCATAGAATTTTCCATTTTAAAGTTCACACAGAATCACAGAACGTGAGGGATTG
>NW_010191218.1:0-618 GCF_000695765.1 Mesitornis unicolor
GCCACGACGGCAAGGGCACAGGGTGAGCGTGGGGACACCGGGGACACCGGGGGTGGGATGGGGACGATGTCACAGCCCCCCTCTGTCACCCTCTACCCCCCAAAAAATCTGCACCCACAGCAAAGCCACCCTGGCCGACATCGTGGAGCAGCTGCAGGAGAAGGAGGCGGGCGGCCCCGTGCCGGCAACGGTGAGTCCTTGGTGGCCCCTTGGTGGCCCCTTTATGTCCCCTTGGTGTCTTCTTGATGTCTCCTCAGTGTCTCCTTGGTGTCTTCTTGGTGTCCCCTTGGTGTCTTCTTGGTGTCCTCTTGGCTCCTTGGTGTCTTCTTGATGTCCCCTCAGTTGTCCCCTTGGTGTCCCCTTGGCTTTTTGGTGTCCCTTTGGCGTCTTCTTGGTGTCCCCTTGGCATCTCCTTCACATCTTCATGATGTCCTCTCGGTGTCCCCTTGGTGTCCTCTTGGCTTCTTGGTGTCCCCTTGGTGTCTTCTTGGTGTCCCCTCGGTGTCTTCTTGGTGTCCCCTCAGCATCTCCTTCCCATCCACTTGATGTCCCCTCAGTGTCCCCTTGGTGTCCCCTTGGCTTCTTGATGTCCCCTTGGCATCTCCTTCACATCTTCAT
>NW_010191219.1:0-4911 GCF_000695765.1 Mesitornis unicolor
CTTGTGTCTTAACTGGTCAGAACGTCTCCCTTGTTTTGTTTTCTCAGTTTATTGAAATGATGATATTGAAATTTGAACCTTGAAATCAGCTGAAAAGTCAAATTTTCTACAAGGTTTCAGTGTGTGGCTTTACAAACCATTTATTCCTTAAATAATAATGATTTTTAATAGGGTCAGAAACTTCTGAGTAGGCTTGACACCTCCTGAGCCGGTTTCCATTGGAGTCTTGAGTCAAAATGATCTGGAATGCTGATTTCAAGGATATTCCTCATGCTCTAAAAAAGGCCTTCATCATCATACGATAACATGGTGGAATTAAGTGCATCTTTCCAATCAGCAATTAGTAATAAAGGCTGGTTGTGTTTATTTTTGTTGCCAAGACAATACTTGTTAATTTTCAAAGGATCCTCCGTCGTTGCATTAATTTGTAAATTGGTTTTTGTGCTAATTAAAATGTAGATGCTCGCTGTCACGCCGGATTAGCTTAGTAACACATCGAGATAATGACTGATGTCTTCACCGGGGCTCTTTTACGCTAACTGCCTTCAAACAAAGAGCCAGTAGTAAAGAGAGATTTGCTGCCCCAGATCGCTTGTAATTTGGGTTAATGACACGATGCGACAGCGGGATAAAAACACAGAGGTGACCAGAAATGAGTGAACCCCATTTCAGATTGCAGCAGCTGCTCCAGCCGTTGGACTTCAGCACGGCAAGAGTCAGCAGCAAATGGCACTGAGCAGTGAACTCCTGCAGAAGGTGGGCAGGCGCTGCGTTCTGCTCACGCCAGTCCACGAGAGCTACTTGCTACTCCGTGCTGGGGAACTTTGGAGCCACAAAATCAGCCTGGTTTGGGTTGAAGGGACCTCAAACCCCCCCAGTCCAACCCCCATGGGCAGGGACACCTCCACCAGCCCAGGCTGCTCCAAGCCCCGGCCAACCTGGCCTTGGGCACTGCCAGGGAGGGGGCACCCACAGCTTCTCTGGGCAACCTGGGCCAGGGCCTCACCACCTCACAGCCAGGAATTTCTCCCTAATATCTCATTTAAATCTTCTCTTTTCCAGTCTAAAGCCATCTCCCCTGGTCCCATCACTCCATCCCTTGTCAAAAGTCCCTCCCCAACTTTCCTGTCCCCTTCAGGTCCTGGAAGGTGCTCTAAGATCTCCCCGCAGCCCTCTCCTCTCTCCTCTCCTCTTCTGTCCCTCTCCTCTCCTCTTCTGTCCCTCTCCTCTCCTCTCCTCTCCTCTCCTCTCCTCTCCTCTCCTCATAGCAGAGCTGCTCCAGCCCCTCAGCATCTCCGTGGCCTCCTCTGGACTCCAACAGCTCCATGGCCTCTGCTGGTGGGGCCCAGAGCTGGGTGCAGTCCTCCAGGTGGATCATTTTAGTGAAGTTATGTTATTTCTGTTGTAAAATTCCTATTTATAAAAACCCTCCACTGTCTTATGTAAATGAGCCACACAATTAAAGAGTTTATGAAGCCACTTCTGGTTATCGCTGCAGCACGTAGGTGTACCAGGGAGATGGGGAGGATACTGAAAACAAAGAAGAACTTGAAAAGCTGAGATGCCAACGTTATGCACAAGCTGTAAATCAGTGCAGGAACCCCAGACCAGAATAATTGGTGGAGAGACTTAGGAAGAGTTTGTCCAGAATTTGAGGAAGCTGCTTAAAGTGCGATTACTCCATGAAAAATGTTAGTGCCTTTCCTTGGGTGGTCCGCAATAAGAAAGGTGCTCTGGATGGATTTAATTGGATTTTCTTTGTTGTTGTTTCTAACACCTTCTCCTATACACCTGCCACTTCACCTTAAACCTTGTTAAATGAAATTTAGGTTTTAAACTGGATCGCAGGCTGGATTGCATCATGAAAATCTGGTCGGACAGGAACTTGTCTCTTATGACATCCTCACTCCCTCAGTGTCCCTCCGGCTGCAGGGACCTAGCATCTCTCTCTCTTTCTTTATTCTGTCCACTGCCTGTCCAAAAATTGCTGTTAGCAGGTCAGAAGGCCAGGAGAAACTGGAAAGGCATTAGTTCTGTCCATCGCACTGTTGTCTTTGACTTAGCCAATCTTTTTACTTCTCTTTTTTTCTCTGTAATTGAACTGGATTTGTTCCTGGTTGGAGGTGTTATCTGTGCCATTGCTCAGACCAGCAAAGAGGTTGGTGTTTGTGCTTTAGAAAACACAGTTTCCACCGGCCGACAGCAGCATGTGGCGTGGATCATGTTTCTAGCTGTGGGAAATTAACAGTTTTCCTAGCAGAGAAACTGGAAAGAAGAAAAGTTTGGACATTGCCAGTGTTTCAGAGGCTAGGATGGAATAGGCCCTGCTATTTCCGTATTTTGGGCTTGAAACGCTGAGAAAAGGGGACCTTTCAGAAGGGAGAAAGCGCATTCACTACTTCGTATTTCTGCGCAGTGTGCGATCCTGCTCTGCATGTTGCATCACGCTTGGTTGCCTTCCTTCGAATATTTTTCATTTCTCTAAAACTATTTAACCATATCAAAGTCAGAATCTGAACCTCATAAATGTCATCATTTTATAAATGGAGTGACGATGGAGTAACTTGTAGATGGGAAGGGCATTTTTCATACAATATCCAGAGGAGAAACACAAAAAAGGGAAAGAGGGGACTAAACATGAACATCCAGTGCAAATACCAGGGCCGGCGTGCACGGGTAGGCCTTAATGGTTCCACCAGGCTCTCCTATGGCTTTTACCCGTGGGCCAGGTTCTACATTTCAGCTCAAATCTGGGCCTTCTGTCCTCTTTGAGCTACACCATAGCAGTGCTGGTGTTCAGCCCAGTCATGCCCATGGCTGGTTGTGACCCCACAGAGCTGGGCCCCAGCCCATGGCTGACTTCCCAGTTTGCCCTCAGACTTCCCAGTTTGACCTTGTCACCACAAGGTGGTCTGGTGGGCCTGGGCCTGACCAGTGGATCAACTTCCCAGTTTGACCTTGTCACCACAAGCTGGTCTGGTGGGCCTGGGCCTGACCAGTGGATCAACTTCCCAGTTTGCCCTCAGACCTGCCCTGTCATTACGGATCTTCTGGGGTATCACCTGTGTTGGACCCTGGTCACCACCAGTGGGCCTGGGCCTGACCGGTGGATCAGCTTCCCAGTTTGCCCTCAGACCTGCCCTGTCATTATGGCCTTGCCGGGGTATCCCCTGTGTTGGACCCTGGTCACCACCAGTGGGCCTGGGCCTGACCGGTGGATCAGCTTCCCAGTTTGCCCTCAGACCTGCCCTGTCATTATGGCCTTGCCGGGGTATCCCCTGTGTTGGACCCTGGTCACCACCAGTGGGCCTGGGCCTGACCGGTGGATCAGCTTCCCAGTTTGCCCTCAGACCTGCCCTGTCATTATGGCCTTGCCGGGGTATCCCCTGTGTTGGACCCTGGTCACCACCACTGGGCCTGGGCCTGGGCCTGACCAGTGGTTCAACTTCCCAGTTTGACCTTGTCACCACAAGCTGCTCTGGTGGGCCTGGGCCTGACCAGTGGATCAGCTTCCCAGTTTGACCTTGGACCTGCCCTGTCATTACGGATCTGCTGGGGTATCACCTGTGTTGGACCCTGGTCACCACCAG
This sequence comes from Mesitornis unicolor, assembly GCF_000695765.1. Classification (NCBI taxonomy): domain Eukaryota; kingdom Metazoa; phylum Chordata; class Aves; order Mesitornithiformes; family Mesitornithidae; genus Mesitornis; species Mesitornis unicolor. The sequence continues at coordinate 3,591 of NW_010191219.1, forward strand.
TGGGCCTGGGCCTGGGCCTGGGCCTGACCAGTGGATCAACTTCCCAGTTTGCCCTCAGGCCTGCCCTGTCATTATGGACTTGCCAGGGTATCACCTGTGTTGGACCCTGGTCACCACCACTGGGCCTGGGCCTGGGCCTGGGCCTGACCAGTGGATCAACTTCCCAGTTTGACCTTGTCACCACAAGCTGGTCTGGTAGGCCTGGGCCTGACCAGTGGATCAACTTCCCAGTTTGACCTTGTCACCACAAGCTGGTCTGGCCTCTCAGCCGGCCCAGTTCGCCATCGTCACTGGGCCTGCCCTGCTCCCATTGCCTGGGCACTGTGGGACTGAGCCCTGACTGGTGAGCCCGTGTTATCGTGCTTGGCCACTGACTCTCCAACCATTAAAGACCAGTTGTCCCTCTGTGATCACCAGCAGTGTACAGGGAACAGATGTCTTATGTACCCCAAAAATGCCATAAACAGACGAGCCAAGCTGGCCTGGGGCCTGGAGAACAGTAACTCGTCTTGTTCTTCAAGTCACTTGAGCATTTCAGATCCCCTGGACTCTGTTATAATTGGAAGAGAAGATAGCAAATGCTCCTTCACTTCAACATCTGTGACTACTAATTCGTGCCACTTGGTTTTGATCTGTTCCAGACAGTTTATTTGTATATATGAGATTATCTGGGTTAAGTGCAGCTTTGCTTTCTCCCTTCTATCTCTCCAGCCTGAAGTTGTTTAACAAGATCTTCCTGTTTTTATTCCGGCTGGGTATCAAGAAGTCACAGGACCTAAAACTGACACTCAGCACCGAGCTTATTTTTCACGCAGTGAATGCATGCTTGGTGTTGTCACTGAAAAAGGCACAGGTCTCCAGTCCTCGATTTGTCAGCCTTGCTTTGCTGACAGACACTGGAGTTGTCTCTTGAGGAGTTTGCCTGTTTCATCGCCCTCCCAGCTCTTCATGGCAAATTTCTTATAGTGAAGAACTCGTTTTTCCCCAGGCTGTGAGAAATCCAACGTTGTTATAACGAGCAGGAGCTACATCTGCACAGAGTTACGGGAGTGGGAACACGAACGTAGTCTTGCATAGGTTCACTGTTGTGCTTGTAAGTTGTTTGGGGCTTTTTAATGAAAACTGCCTTAGATTAACGGGCTGGATGGGGAATAGAGCAGAAGAATGAATATTGTCAGAACCTTTGTATAGCAGCACTTTGTGGGTACCAGCAGGGGGGTGTTTTTTTGTTGTTGTGTGGGTGTTTGGGCTTGGTATTTTAAGTTATTTTATTTTACTTTATTTTATTTAATTTTTTTATTTTATGCTTTTTTGTTCTTTT
>NW_010191220.1:0-6979 GCF_000695765.1 Mesitornis unicolor
TAGATAGATAGATAGATAGATAGATATCTAATATGGAGATGTATATATATATATATATATTTGCTCATGTTTTGGGGGATTAAGTCTTTTCTCAGTCCTACTCCTAAAACTCCTTGGAGATGACTGCCACCCAAACCCATTGGCACTGTCGATCTACACGTTCTTGACCAGCACAAGGCTCTGATGGGGTCTGGCCATCGTCTCCTCCCTCCCACAAGAGCAGGGCTGCCAATTTGGAAGCAGATTTGGAAAACATTTGGATGCCAGGAGGCGCACGTGCTCGCTGCAAAGCGCTTACAGGTGTGCTAATGAGAGACAGCGCTCGGCTCATCACAAGCCCGAGACCTTGGAGAATATTAGTAAAAATGCCAATTTGCATGTCTTGGGGTTAATTGAGGAAATCTCCGATGGAAAATCTCGCTGTCACTTCTGAAGGCTGTTCTGAATACAAATTGGGCGCCTCCACGGGATATTGTGAAAGCTTTTCAACTTCTTCGCAAACCTGTGGAAACAAGGAAGGTTGTTATTTCCCAGAGCTCACAGAGGAAGTTTTCCTCAAAATTTCGTAGTCATTTTTTCACCTGTGTTGACATTAACAAGGGACTCGTCGACCAAGCATGGAAAATATGTGGGATCTTCTACCAAACAGACAAAAAAGGGACATGAATATTTTCTGGGATGTTACCTAGGCCACATGTTTTTCAAGGGAAAAGAGACATTTCTGCTTGCAAAAAAAATCATTTTCAAGTGGGACAACTCCCTTACTTTACGCCTTTATGCCAAGTTTCTCGTGGATAAGAATAATCACTGGATTTTTTTCTTCATCTTTGATTGAGCTGAGAAGTTGTTTGACAAAATGCAGTTGTCTCATTGAGGAACTTAGGAAAAAATAAAAGAAATAAACTCGTTAATTCAGCCAATACTGATGAAGAATCAGTGCAGATCTCCATCATCCCAGAATCACAATGTGGTTTTTATCATCACCATATTTGCTTTTACAACTGTTTTATTAAATGCCACTATAAGATCACCACTGACAGGGCAACTCACAACCAGAAATCCAGAATATTTCTGTATTTAATTGCAAATCCAGTGTGATTCTCTGATCATTTGATCAGCCATTGGGGGATTTTATAAATGTCTTGCTCCGCATTATGTCTGTATAATTAACTGCTCCTGTTGAAACACCTAATTTTTGAGGAGTTTATGGAGAACACTGGGGAGAGGCATTCGTTTGATACTAATTTTAAATGAATTATTGCTTGGTTTTCAAAGTTAGCTTTTAGTACTTTTGACATTCAGTCTTTTTTTTAAACCAGCATGTCCTATGGAACAAAAGGATAAAAAATTAATTAGAAAAGCCAAGAAAAGAGAGCAAAAAAAGGACCAAATTTTGCCTTCAGCAAGAGTTCTGTAAAACCAAACTTAATTCCTGAACCTCCATCAGAACAGGAAAGTTTTATGAAATTTCTCTCACTTACGTTTTCCCAGTTTTCTCATTTGAGCATTCAGACGTGGCTGCGCGGTGCCGCTGATTTCAAGGTGTCGCAAAGGGTATAATTAACAGCAGAATTCTGCCTTGATTATTGCTCTGATACGTGCACTTACCCGCAGCCGTAAGATGATGAGCTGCTAAAACGACCATGCAAAGTATTTCAGGTAACGCAGTGTGCCCGTGTTTGGGGTGGCTTTCTAGTTAGTGATGAGGGGAGAAAATCTTGAGGTGAAGCCCCAGAGGACGGTGCCAGAGCCACCTATGAGTTTGGTGGCATCGTGATGCCTCTCCAATGATTTTTGGGCAAGAACCAACTCTCCAAGCCTAAACACCACATCAGTGAAGTGGGGATGGACACTGAGCAAAAGCAAGGGATGTTGAGAGGATAAATAAAATTAATTAGTGCCTGAAATAGTAAAGATACGCACTACAATGGTTAACTGTACGAGTACAGGTTTCAACATCTGTCACAAGCAGCCGAAGGAGAAATAAAAATCTAATTTTTTTCACTGGTGTTAACATGGGGAAAACAACCCAGGCAGTCACTTTTGAAGAGAAATTAGGAACGAAAGAGAACACACGTGGTAAAATGTTGTAATAGTCAGAGCCAGAAGATCCTACTCATTTCCTGTAGGAGGAAAGTCACCAAGAATTGGGAAGGGGAAAGCCCACCTGATTAAAAGAACAGCAAGATTGAATTCTCTTTGACTGACAGTCTGTGCATGAATGCTATTCTGTTTCAAGACCGTTGTGTTCACAAGATAGTACAATCGAGCCAAATAGAAAGCTGCAGAAAGGCACAATGACTGGCAGAGAGAACATCAAAGATTCATTTACTGAAGGAAGAAAGAGAGAGAAAATTAAGTCTCAAGTGGGAAACAAGGTTTCAACACTTGCTAAGGTTGACCAGAAAGAGTAGCCATAAATATGAAATAGAAACCAGCAAGTACAAGACCGGGAAAAATAGCGTTGTGTGTGCATTTAACATGTGACATCCACAGGGTGTTGGGCTTCGTTTATTGAACAGAATCATCGAATCACAGAATGGTTGGGGTTGGAAGGGACCTCAAAGCCCACCCAGTGCAACCCCCATGGGCAGGGACACCTCCACCAGCCCAGGCTGCTCCAAGCCCTGTCCAACCTGGCCTTGGGCACTGCCAGGGAGGGGGCACCCACAGCTTCTCTGGGCAACCTGGGCCAGGGCCTCACCACCCTCACAGGGAGGAAATTCTCCCTAATATCCAGTCTGAATCTCCCCTCTTCCAGTTTAAACCCATCACCCTTCGTCCCATCACTCCATCCCTTGTCAAAAGTCCCTCTCCATCTTTCCTGTAGCCCCTCCAGGTCCTGGAAGGTGCTCTAAGGACTTCATCTCAATCACAAGTTGGGTATGAGTCTGGTGTGGCAATGGCAAAGTTGCTGTATCCTGAAGTTTTATGCTATAATAAATATTTTTAAATAGATACGGTTCTCTATTTACACTTTATTGTGAAATCCCTTTAAAGCTTCAATGATTTTTTGAAGCCAAAATGAATTTATAAAGATGTGCTTACATACAGTCGTGAAAAAAATGTCTAAATATTTGCATAAATATATACATGTACTTACATCCATATATACTTCTATATAGAGCTTTATCACAAAAGAGAACTGAAACATATGGCTGGGACATATGCACTGAATTCATTTCCTTGCCAGACCACCACCTCATTTGACCACAGACCAATGACCAAATTTTCCATGATCAGAACTAGTTTTTCAGAGGCTTGGCATGTGTCAATACCACCAGCCTCTGCAGCCTTGTCTGCGGCATCATAACGGTGCTTGTTGTGTATGTAATACATAAGGGCCTTCCCTCTTACAGGTTTCACAGCTTTGCACCTACTTCATGTACTCAAGGCTTTACTTTCATGAAATAGAGAGGTCTTTCCTTTCAAAATCGGCAAGAAAGTGTTGTTACAATGCATCCACCCATCAGAGTGTTCACAGCACATGGGATGGACAAGCAAGACCAGGCTCATTCTCTCTTTTCCTCCTCTCTGACCCCACTCCAGACTCCTCTTGGGGAGGCGATGCTTTTACCCCCTGCTGAAGCTGTTGAGTTGGGTCTCCAATGTGCCATATGTTCATCGAGCTGCTGGGAGCCACCTGTGACCCAGACCTTGCTCCATAAATTAATCCTTTACTTTCATTCACACCAACAAAATAAATGGGATTTAGTGAAAGTGAGAGAATGACTCTTTGCCCTGCAGCCAAGTGGCACAGCTAAGCTCACTGTCCCAAAACAAGAGTGGCCATGTCCACACCATTCACTGGGAATGACCCCTGGTTCATGCTATGCGCACTGCTGTGCCTGGGGATTATTTAGGTCAATGTTAGTTGACGCAGACCAAAACTATGCTAGGGAATCATAGAATCACAGAATCATTTGGTTGGAAAAGACCTTTAAGATCATCAAGTCCAACCATAACCTGTCCACCACTAAACCATGCCTCTAAGCACTTCATCTTTTAAATCCCTCAAGGGATGGTGACTCTACCACTTCCCTGGACAGCCTCTTCCGGTGCCTGATAACCCTTTCAGTGAAGAAATTGTTCCTAATACCAAATCTAGACCCTCCCTGGTACAACTTGAAGCCATTTCCTTTCATCCTATCACTTGTTACTTGGAAGAAGAGACAGAACCGAACCTTGCATCCTTATAGCCCACCACTATAGGCACAACCTGAGCCTCCTTCTTTCAGAAGTCAAGCTAAAAGGTTGTGTTTCCTCTTCCTCTCTCTAGCACAATTAATATTTAAGTGCCAAGTAAAGCTGGAAAGCTTTCACTGAAGGAATATAACACATCTACACCCTGTCCTGGGATCACAGCCTAAGAGCTTTGCAGAGAGGTGGGGACTCAAACTCCACAGAGAAAGGAAAGCATAAAACCCTGGCATCCAGCATCCTGCCAAGACACATATCCAGAATTAATGAAGGAAAACAGTCATCCATTTCTCTGTTTTCTGTTGGTCCCAGCTTGCTAAAACCTTCCTACGAGATTGATACTCTGAAATGGGATTGATGGAGGAAATTTAAAATATGAATCATGACAGGTTAAGTGCCTGATAGCATCCCCTGACACTGTTTAATACACTGGTAGAGAGGTCACTCATATGCTTGGGAATGCAAATATTCCTAACTTGTGCTTCTCTAAACATCAGCTACCTCCTAGATTATACACCAACCTGACTGGAACTGCAATGAACCCGATTTAGCAATTGCACCTCTAATGCAACTGTTAGACCCATGAGGTCTCTCCAAATCCCTTTGTGAGTCTCGCTTTTAGTGCATCTCTGCCTCACTTTCCTGCTTATAGAAGAAGGCTCAGCTCCCTGCCCCAGTAAGATTGTTGTGGAAATAAAGAGACGAGATTGCTGGGTGCTGAGGTGGTGTTGTTGAGCCTTCTCCACTTCTGTCCTGTGTCCAAAAACCTCACTGTCTCCCTGCATCAAGGAACCTCTTTTTTCACCTTCTTCAAGACATTGCAAGTGAAGATGAGCACAGGGAGGGACCCTGTTCAGTTGGGAGAGTTTCTGCATCTCAGTATCAGGGGAGAGACCCGAATGTAGGAATGCAGGGGCGCCTGAGGTTGCGGCATGGGGATGTTGCACCGGGATGACTGGAATGTGCCATGGAAAAATGCCTTTGCACTGAAAATACACCCCAAGATCATTGACACGCTGTGTTGTGTTCAAAAAGTAAAAACATTCACTGTCTTCCTGCATCAAGGTACCTTTTTCACCTTCTTCAAGACATTCCAAGTGAAGATGAGCTCAGGGAGGGACCTCTGAGACCTTGTTCAGTTGGGAGAGTTTCTGCATCTCAATATCAGGGGAGAGACCCAAATGTAGGAATGCAGGGGCGCCTGAGGTTGCGGCATGGGGATGTTGCACCGGGATGACTGGAATGTGCCATGGAAAAATGCCTTTGCACTGAAAATACACCCCAAGATCATTGACACGCTGTGTTGTGTTCAAAAAGTAAAAACATTAATTTCCTGGAAATCTCACAGAACCCCAAGGTTGCAATCCATCTTGTGCCTTTTAAATGGTGCAAAAAATAAGGAAGGTCATGACTGTTGCTTGCACTCTAAACTGAGCATTGCAATGTAGCAGGAATACAACCGATGGTTGGACTTGGTGATCTTAAAGGTCTTTTCCAACCAAAACCATTCTATGATTCTATTTGGTTCTCCCAAATGTCCATGTTTCTGGCACACAGGGAGACTGGGAGAAGCTGATCCCTTCACACCTCCCTTGTGTATGCCTTCAAGCATCCCATCTGTGATTTGTCACAGTGGTACCTCCCATGACAGCCCCTGTTCACTCACCATCTATTAAATCTCTTAACACCTCTCTGGAGCCACTGCTTTTCAAGAGCAATTTGCCTTTTTGTAGGTTCATCTTCCGGTTTTCATTCCTAACACATTTAAGTTTGGATTAGGGTGCAATAAAAGCAGCTGTCCCGTCCTCGTTGTGATTTACCATCCTGCAGTAAATCCAAGCGATACCTGGGCTATTCATCAGCAGCACTTCTCTATTTTTTTTCTCTCAGTGACTAATAAAAATGTGGAACGGTGTCAAAGCTTGTTTTGATCCACATGAAACTTTCATAAACATCCCTCCTTTTGACAGCGATTCTCCTCTGCGGACTGCTTCGTGAGATCTTCCTGTACTGAATCCATTAAAAGGAGATTTCATTGACATTGTAGTGTTATATGGTGCTAATTTAAATGCTTTACAGAAGTCCAAGGACATTGTATTTACTCAAAAAAACAACATCCATTTTTGGCACTGACTGCCCGTTGATGAATATTATTAAGTTACTGGCTGTTCAATATGAGTTACTTCTGCAGCATCTCATAGGAGAAGGTAATCCCAGCCCCAGCTTGTTAAGGCCTTACATGAGATAAAGCTTCAGGTAGGAAAGGACCTGGGGTGTTGGTGGACAGCAGGATGCCCATGAGGCAGCAATGTGCCCTTGAGCCAAGAAGGCCAAGGCCATCCTGGGCTGGATGAGAAGGGGTGGTTGTAGGGCAGAGAGGTTCTCCTGCCCCTCTGCTCTGCCCTGCTCACACCACAGCTGCAATCTTGTGTCCAGTGCTGGGCCCTCAGCTCAAGAAGGACAGGAACTGCTTGAAAGAGTCCAGCAGGGCCACCAAGATGAGATGCTGGAGGGAGTGGAGCATCTCGTGCTGAGGAGCGGCTGAGGGAGCTGGGGCTCTTGAGCTTGGAGCAGAGGAGCCTGAGGGGTGCCCTCATTCCTGGGGATCAATGTGGAAAGGGCGAGTGTCAGGAGGAAGGAGCCAGGCTGTGCTCTGTGCTGTCCAATGCCAGGACAAGGAGCAATGGGACCTTGAAAGATCATCCAGTCCAACCCCCCTGCCAGAACAGGATCACCCAGACCAGGCTGCACAGGAACGCGCCCAGGCGGGTTTTGAATG
>NW_010191221.1:0-1462 GCF_000695765.1 Mesitornis unicolor
TCCACCCGCTTGCAGATGCGCTTGACCTGCTTCTTCCGCCGGGGCCGGTATTTGTAGTTGGGATAATCTTGCATGTGCTTCACACGCAGCCGCTCGGCCTCCTCCACGTAGGGACGCTTCTGTGCCAGGCTCAGGGCCTTCCAGGACTTGCCTGAAACGGAGAAACAAAATGGCCCTTAGCACCCACGGAGGCCGTATTGGTGTGGGGGAGAAAGAGGGCTGCCATCCAAACACAGGAACACAATCCAAGGGTGAGGCTGGGGGTCCCAAAATCCAAGCTGGCCCACACAGAGGACACAGCCTGCAAACCCCATGGGAGGCGGGAGGGTGATGAAAGACACTGTAGGTCCACCAACTCCCCGCTATCCCAAACAGGGTGGGTTTAGGGTTAGTTGAGCCCCACAGCAAAGAAATGAGGGCACAGAAACTCCCCCAGCTCCACGACCTCTCTGGGTTGGAGAGCCCAGCCACTAAGCGGGGACGGCTGAGGCCACACCTGGCTGTGCAGGGGCTCAGGACTGCACAGCCCCAGCTCTGTGCCCTGCCGGGAATTGCACCGGGACATTCAAAGACCTGGGTGCTGTCACCCTGTGTTTGAGGTGCACAAAATGTCCCCAAGATACAGGACAGAGAAGCAGCGCCAGGCCTGGGGGGGTTGCATCCCATGGTGAAGCAAGCCCAGGCTCTTTCTCAGGGTTGGGGGAGAAATAAGGCTACGGATCAAAGTGTTTGATGCCTTCCCATTGCCAAAGAGACATCCAAAATAACCCTAAGATGCTGCATGGCAAAGCAGCAAGGAGAAAACCCAAACCACCAAAGAAAACACCACAAAACTGCCCAGGGAAACACAAAGTTTGAGTAAGAAGCTGGACAGCAAAGCTATGTTGCAATCCGGGCAGCTTTTTCTCAGGCTATCTGAGCTGGTTATTTCTGTTTGCCCTCTTGGTTTCATGTAAAAAAATGGGGACTGGGAGAAGAGGGAAATGGTAGAAGGCGGGAAATGAATGTGTATTCAAAACGGCTTGTGATCCCCAAAAAGAAACAGCAGAAACACACACCCTCCAGCCATGTAATATTGGGGTGGGTTAGTGAGTCCCAGGGTGCAGGACCCATCAGGCTCTGCACCCCTGAGCGTGCCCATGCGGGTGCATGGGTGCCCACCCTCTGCGTGCCTGACCCTCTGGTACCCCATGGGGCTCCCGGGAGGATGCACACACCCCAGGGTGCTGGTGCCAGACCTGGGCAGGGCTTGCACACCATGGAGCGGCAGGGAGGGTGCATGGGTCCCCATGTGGGCAAGGTTTGCACCCCCAGGGATGGTCGATGGGTGCACGGGTGTCCATCTCCAGGGTGTTCGAGCTGGACAAGGATTGCACACCATGGGATTCCCGCGGGGGTGCATAGGTGCCCACCCCCGTAGTACTGGAGCCAGACAGGGTTTGCACCCCATGGGATGGCCGAT
>NW_010191222.1:0-6337 GCF_000695765.1 Mesitornis unicolor
TTCTGTGATTCTGTGATTCTGTGTTAAAGCCTTAGTGTTTATTGCTTCTGGCTGAGATGCAAATACTATGAGAACAAGAGTTCTTTTGACAATGATGTGTTTGGGTTTATTTTATGACTACTTCTTTGGCCAGCTTAATCTCAGATTAAATTCCAGAGGCTCAGTGGATTGCAATCAGGGATACATATCTTTCTATAAAGAAATCTGTATAATGAAAGATGAATGGAAAAAGTAGGCAATTGCAAGCTTCTTAAACATCCAAAATAGTTTGGCTCAAGTATCAGGCAAAGGTTGTTATGTTTTTAATTTTATATGACTCAAATTTGCCACCCATATACACCTGCAAAAATAGCTTCTGATCTCTCTGGGAGACTCACAGGATGAACTTCACCATCCTGTACATGGGCAATGCTGCATGACTGTGGGTCTAGTCTAACATTATGGCAATTGGAGTTTAACAGACATTATACTTTGGAGGTAATAAAAGGCAAACTGTTTTTCTTCCTCACCTTCTTCTTAAATGTTTTGTGTTTTATCTGGGGATTGCATTTTTGAAACAAAAATACCCAGGTCCGTTTTGTTGATCTTTTCATGCTGATCAGCAGTTTGTGATTTCAGCCAAAACCCCTGAGACCCCTTCTGGCATAAGGCAAGAAATGTGGTTCTCACAGACCTTTTGCCAACTGAGCTCAGGAAATACAAAACAGATCAGGATAGAACCCACATTTGTGAGATTTTTCTCTCCATTCTTTCAAAAAGAGTAAATAAATATATGTATTTTCAAGCTTTTACTTCTAGGATTGGCTTTACTCCTTACATTGGATAGAATTGCAAAGTCCAAATCTATATTTACTTTTGTTTACCTACCCAATATTTTGTTGTATTGGAACTTTTACCCAGTGAGCTGTAAGTCTATTTGTTTTTTAGACTATGTTGAAATAGTCAGATAATATTTAAACAAACTTAGCTTAACTTTTTATCAAATACATCTTTATTTGCAAAAGTCACAATGTGTGTTGGTGGAAGAAACTACAAAATTATAAAGAACATTAAGCTTTCCCTTATGGGATGTATGGTACACAGGCAACATAGCCATGATCCACACATTTCAAAATATATCATCTGAGACAGAGATTAACTCAATCAGTCTGTACCACCTTCCACATACTGGGTTTCCACATAAAAACTTGCATAAAGCCTTTATTTTGATGCCATGGCTATCCAGATGTTTGAGTTAGAACCAGTTATAAACTGGCCTAAAATAAGTGATGTGTGGCACAAGCAGAAGATAATGGGGGCTAAGATTAATTTTAGGTTGGTCTAGTATCAGTAAATCTATTCTGATTAGATAATTTACCTCTGCCAAATTTTACATGTCTGCAGCATCTAGAAATCCCACCATTTTGTCTGCTCAACACCAGGCCTCAGCTTTTTGGTAAATTTAACCTTGGGATGTCAGTAAAGTAAGTAGTCCCCAATGAGCTGTTTGCCAGATTTAAGTTCCATAGTCCATAGGATTTCTGCTTTGGAAAACCTCTGGCTAGCAATGAAGCAAAGATGAGGCTTTCTGGTCATTAATGTGGCTATTGCAAACATGAACTCTAAAGCAAGCATCTGCTCTCAGCACAGCAACTGGCACCAGCTCTCTCTACCAGTGAAAACCAGAGCAGGAACAGACATTGCTCAGAGACCACCCTGGCAACCCATAACATTAGGTTACATGAAAATTCACACGCAATGCTGCCACTGCAGCTCGAGAAACAAACATATACTGTGATAATGACTGTTCCACACAGTTTTAAACGTATTTGATCTGTCTGTGATCTGTTTCCCCACCTCTACTTCTCATTTTCTTTCTTAATCTCTCCTCAGGCATTTCTCGCTGCTTTATCATTCAGCTACTTGAGTAAAGCATTGTCCGGTACAATTATGAAAAGTTCCATCACTCAGATTGAACGAAGGTTTGACCTGACATCATCTACTGTTGGTTTTGTCGATGGGAGCTTTGAGATGGGTAATTGATATTCTGTATCATGCAGAAAACTGTTGAGAGAAATACAAGGCACAACATTTGGCAATAATTTTGTTTCATTATCTTCCAGGTAACTTGCTGGTGATTGCATTTGTAAGCTACTTTGGGGCTAAACTTCACAGGCCCAAAGTAATAGCTGTTGGATGCTTTATTATGGCTTTGGGAAGTTTTTTAACAGCAATGCCTCATTTCTTCATGGGATAGTAAGTACTACTCAAGATTAATTTGGGTAGCCTAACATTGGAATTGGATACTGTTTTTTGTTTTTTGAATGAAACTTGGTGAATATTCTTAGATTTCCAAAGGCCTGTAGAGCCTCACCTCAGTGTGCAATGAATCACACTTGACGCACACATACCACTGTTCATTGTATTTGGTTGGGAAAATATGGCATCTCTGGAGTAAAAGTTCAAAATCTTGAAAAAATCGGAGAATCAGAATGCTTTATTTTACAGTCAGAGTTTTTCAGAAAAGAGATAGAAGGAAATTATTTTATAAAGTCATTAGAATTCATTTTTTCAGAAAGAAACACTTATGAAAACCTTACGATAATTTACATTTGAGACGAAATATATTCTTTTGAAAGTCTTCAACCATACTAGTATGCCTGTGCTATTACTTTAATGAATTCTATACCCTTCCTGAAAGGTAAACTGTAAGAATACCTTATTTGGAAAATCAGTGTTAACCTCAGAATGTGGCATCATTGGTTGCTCATAGAGATGTCATGATCATGTAAGCAGGAAAGTCAAACCATTATGAACCACAGTAAGATTGTAAGGACTATAAAATCCACCTATATGATCTCCAGAATAAGTTTGTGCTGTTTTGAACAGAGTTTCATAGCTCTGAGCAGGTTACTTCTATTCTACCTGAAATACTACTTTATATATAGTAACAGGTAACTTTCATGTAAAATCAGGGATTCAGAGCTTATTCAGTGAAGAGATCAACCCACAGTGATGATCATTAGAAGAATACAACTTCTTGAAAGAAGAATTCAGAGCCTTGTTGTGTAAGATGAAGCATTTTGCTCTCCTGTGGCGAACAAAGCAACCTCTCAGCCTCACACAGAGCCTGCAGATGGATCAGTGCTGCCAGAACAGGTCCCAGGGTTTTTCCTGATCCAAATGCACATGGCTGGTTAAACTAATTTTCTCTGACTGGTCAAGCTAGTTTTTATTCATCTTATCCAGGCTCAGAGAATTACTGCATGTTGCTTATAAGTGATAATGTTTCCAGCCATAACTTTGACACAGTGATAGCATATTTATGTTGCTCTCTTAAATGTATTAGAATAATTTTAGGTATACCACTGTAAAAAGAAAACTGAAGAATACATTTTATTCATGATCGTGAATCTTGTACTTATATCAGACTTCCATTTTCCACTGCTTAATCCAAACTATGTATCTTTCTTGTCTGTGCTGGGAAGCTCATACAGTTTCTCATGAACCTGGGCCAGATATTTTTCTGCGAAACTGTTCTGGACTGTCCCTCCTGATGAACGCTCTTTGTTTCAATCTGAAAAATACGCCTGCCTGGTCTAACAGAGCCAGCCCAGTTCCTAGAAGCAGAATGTGTGCTTTACCATGTTGTTCCACTTAAGCTAATTGTACTTTGCACCCCAGCAGGGCTCATATCTGGGAAAAGGATCAAGCTAAATCAGCTGAACAGCTTCCAATACCTGAGCTGCTCAGCTGCCTCACTGCAGAATTGTCCTGCTCCCTGTAAATACAGATAAAGAGTGTCTTTTAGCCACTGACTTTATCCACTGGCTACTATACAAGTCTTTCTAAAGCCAACACAAAGCATCAGGCAAACAGGTACCACCTGAGGATGATTTCTCACTCCTGTCCTCCCTCATTACCCCAAAGTACATATCTAAGGTGAAAAGGGGAACTTACACACACATTCAAGAGATTCTCCTTTCTCCTCGGCTGTGGAGTCAGCATAGGAAGCTCTCTTGGACCTGACTCTAAATTTTGACACTAGAAGTTCAATCCTATCAGAATACTTTCAAAAGCCCTTTTGAATTTTCCAGATTAAAATGTTAAGTCTTCTAGACAGATGGTTCTTACTTTTACTTGTTCTTTATTTTAGTGTTTTGGTTTTCCAAAATGTGCTTAAATAACCTTCCTTTTCATTCCTTCAGTAGCACTTTGTATTGCTATTTAAACAAAGATGCCTTTCTCTTTAGGGGAGCAGCAGTCAAGTGGTTCCTGCCCTACTACGCTGGTATTTCCCTAGTGAACACTGCTTCTAAACCTACTATTGTGTGTTTTCAGTTATAAGTATGAGACAACATCACATACAGCTTCTTCAGCCAACTTAACTTCAAGCATAAATCCTTGTTCCCTACATCAAGATGTGAACCAAACCTTGTTGGAAGTGTCCCAATCAGGTAAGGAATCATAAGTGTAAGCACAAATAAAGGAGCTAGTTTTATCCTTGGTTGCAACTGGAGTAAATCATTGCCCCATGCAAGATGCTCAGTTAGATTTCTAACTTCAGTGTCTACCTGTCTGGGAACACTTCAACACTTAAATGCACTTTGTGCACCTTATTTGGAGAAGAAAAATCCAATAAACACAAATTATAAGGATCTAGATCCCCAGTTGCCTATGTTCACACTTCCAAATGACAATAAAATCACCTTAACACTGAAGGGGATGCTGAGACTGTGTTTGAAGGAATTCAGTTACACAGGACCTGGAGTTGGGGATATGGAAGAGACAGCATGATAAGACACAAAACTACACAGTGTTAACCAGAAATAAATGGAGATTTCTATGGTCTTGCTTACTCGTTGCTTTGCATGGGACATGCATGGGACATTTATGAAAATATCAACCTGCCATTTTATTTTACACACGTGTTTTTTCTGGTGGATGTTACTTATTGTATTTTTAGAAACTAAATACAGCAGAGGTGCAGGAAAGTGTTATTAAAAGACTATTAAAAGGCATAATGAGGTTGGCAGCATTTCATTAATCTTCTGTAAAGAAGGCGCTGTTAATACCTTAAATACTAAAGTATAAACATTTCATGTGTTGAATTCCCTATGATTTGACACTGTTTCCCATTCAACTGTTCTGTTACAAAGATGTAAACTCTTATCTGCAGGCTGTGAGAAGGAACCATCATCATATATGTGGATATATGTATTGCTGGGAAATATGTTACGTGGAATTGGTGAGACGCCAATAACACCACTGGGCATCTCTTATCTTGATGATTTTGCTAAAGAAGAAGATGTTCCTGTGTATGTAGGTAATCTCAACATGTAGTAAACTGAGAGATTCATAGTATAAGAGGTTGATCATCCTTTGCAGAAGAAAACGTTCAGCCATTAAAATACACTAGCATCTGCTTCATTATGTTTTCAGCATGTTTGCACACAATAGCCATGTTGGGCCCAATGTTTGGTTTCCTGTTGGGATCTTTATGTGCGAGGCTGTATGTGGATATTGGATTTGTGGATTTAGGTAAGCAAAACAGAGAAGTGAAAGTAAGCTAATACTTATTTCTAACAGGTTCCTCTATACAGTTGCATAAGTTTTTATTATATTAATTATATTATTATTATTTATATTTTGTTTATATTGATGTCATTATTTTTATTATATACTTGCAATTTTATTAAATTACTGGAAGCTTTTAGGGTAAAGACAGAATTGGACAGGAAACTTATTATTTAAATGTGTTTTAGGATTACAGGATCAAAATATGTGTTTGAATTTGAAAGTTAGTACCAAGACTTCTCACAGACCCAATCTGCTTTACAAAACTGGGATCTTAGTGAAAGGATTCTGATAGCATAGCAGTTTTACAGTTTTGGTGGATTACCCACCTTTTCAGCTGCATTTTACATTATTTACTATCTACAAAATGTTTGCAGTACTTTAAATACTTTTTGCCAGCCTTTGCTTATTCATATGAATTTTAGCAGACAAAAGATTCAACTTTTTTAATTTAAGTAACTTGTATCTGTTTCACTCAATTCTAGGAAGCATCACTATCACTCCACAGGATTCCCGCTGGGTGGGTGCATGGTGGCTTGGTTTTTTGATAGGTGGAGTAGCCAGTTTCCTAGCTGCTATTCCATTTTGCTTCCTGCCAAAAAGTCTGGAAAAGCCAGAGGAAGCCAATGTTGACAAAACCTCATACGGTCTCTTGGAAAACATGGGCACCATGAGGAAGACGCTTCCTCCTGCAAAACCTAAGTCAAAGAAGTGGTCTGTAATGCTGAAAGGCAAGTGTTTCTCATATTGTATAAAAGTGAAAGGTAACAGACACAAGGTA
>NW_010191222.1:6368-8010 GCF_000695765.1 Mesitornis unicolor
CAATAGTTCTACAGAGTATTTTCCCTCCCCTACACTTCAGTCTAAGCCAGTTAGGTATCCCCAGGAAAGGCAAGGTGTGCTAAAGATTGTTAGAAGTCAAAGAGCTTCTTCAAAACTGTGAGGTTCTGCATGCATGACCTATAATGCATCATCACCTGAGTGACACCTACCTCTACAGTTTTGTACTAGAGGAAATTTGAACAGTGGAAAAATTATTTCTGTATCAAGACCTAAAGAAAATATTAGAAGTTTCCTTTCTCAATATGGAAAGCCAAATTATTTATCTGATGATCACAGACCTCATGGAGACTCTGAATCACATTGCTGCCTAAAGAAAATAGAGCAGGCTTGAATATCAGGTCTGGTTGTCCAGTTGTTAGGCTGAGAAAGGAGTGGAAAGGTGTGGCGAAGAGATGGCTTTGAACCATTAGTCAGAGTCTCCTGTCTGTTCAGATCTCAATGAAAGACATTGGGTGTCTCCACAAAGGCATCTCTCACTCAACCTTCTTGAAGCTGTGATGATATTCATGTAAACTGAAAGTCTTTACTGTGTGGGGCCCTTCAGTGCAGATCTCACTAAAGCACCCCGGCCTTAACCCATACTTCTGTCTTCTTTTAGGATTCTCTTCCTGTATATCAGCCCCTGGTGTTTTTCAAGAACCTGATTTTGCTTTCAGATACATTAAATGAAGATCAGTACAACTTGCACTTGGACAGCTGAGAGAAGAATTTTACCCTACGTTTCATAAAATACTCACCAGTAATTATGCCACGCATCTTTCAAAGCCAACTCATATATCCCTTTCTTTCAGATTTCTATACCTCCCTGAAAAAAGTATTGAGTAATCGAATGTACTTTACATTTTTGTGTTGCTCACTGTTACAGTTCAGTAGCTTTATTGGTTTCTTGACTTACAAACCAAAGTACATGGAACAGCAATATGGACAATCTACATCTAAATCTAACTTCCTAATAGGTGAGTTAAACCATGCAGCACACAGGGAGAGGTTATGGCATGCTTCTTCTAGGCCTAAATTCCTTGCAGAACAGGCTGGTGTAAATGGTGATCTCTGCTGAACTTGAATTATATAAATGCAATATACAAACTACTGCTTTGGTGTCTATGGGACCAGAATAAATCATTGTGTTGTGTTATGTTTTGTGTTATGTTTTATGTTATGTTTTATGTTAATCATATTATAGCAAGGCCCCCTCAGATATACAATGAATGTAGTGTGGGCATTTTAAATGCTGCAATGTTTGAAAAATGCCTTGCAACAGAAGTGGGTTTTGAGGGTAAGGCATTTCAAAAATAGCATATGCAACCCAGCGATTAGGCTGAGCACAAAGCCACCTACAGTCATCATAACATAACAGAAAGCTACCAGGGTTATCAAGCTGAGGGCAGAGTTTGGCTCTTAAACCCAGTATGACTTTTATTTTGACGCTTCCCTCATATGATCTTTTTCAGGATTGACATCCTTACCTCCTGTAAGCATTGGGATTTTCCTAGGAGGGCTCATAATGAAAAAGTACAAAATGAGCATCATTGTAGCAACCAAGTTTGCATTTACCATGTCATTTTTGGCCTACGCCTTGACTCTTCTGCACTTTTTTGTTGGCTGTGAGAACCATGTGGGA
>NW_010191222.1:8041-17668 GCF_000695765.1 Mesitornis unicolor
ACAGTGTCCTATGAAGGGTGAGTATAAAATGAAGAGTATGCTGTTCTCCATGGCAGCAATAGTTCAAAAAATGTACTATGCCATCAAAGGTAAAACAGGAACATGCTTTTGCAATGCTTAAGAGGAAGTGAACACTACTATGTGTCATCATTGCAATAGTTTTGTTGGTCAGTTGAGTGTCAGCCTGCCAAAGCACAACACTGGTTAAAGATTAATTAGAAATATATTAGCAAAATTTCATCATTATCATTGTAGGTTGTTTGACTGTGTGGGAGATGGTCTTGTGGTTTCACACAGTGCTGTCTCTCCACAGAAGTAATTTTTTAGCAAAGTGTATTCACACTCAGTAAAAGGGTGAAACATATGTAACAGAGAGCATTGGTAGCATATCCTGCACAGAGATGGAAAGACTGCAACATGCTAGACTCTCAGACTGCTGTGCACCATAATGAAGCTTTTATGCCTACTGAAGATGCTCTCTCCTTTCAGGGTAGAACCAGGGTTTTAAAGTTACAGGCTGTTATTTTTTCTTAGAGTGAGGGAAGATACCAGTACAGGGGATGCATGCTAGGATCTAGCTGTCGGCGGGGCTCAGCAACACACTAGCACATGGGTTGTCACTGCCTAACGTCCAGCCTGTTCAGAGTCCCTCATGACTAGCATGGACCTGTCTGCATCTCCCTGAAGACTTACCCACAGTGTAATAATTTGCCACTACAGTGCCTTTATCAAGCCATACTGATTCACAGCTGAAAATGTGGCAGGATGCCAAGGATGTTTTTATTTATTGGAACCTGAGAACTATTTGTTGCTTGTCCTGTACTCTGTGACATTTTCACTAAGAATACAAATGGTGAATCAGGGAATATGCTTTGGAAGCGCTGAGATGAAAGAGATGGCAAGCACAAAACTTAATTAACCCAGAAAGGAGAAGATGAGGGAAGACATCCCTCTTTGTTGTAGATCTCAATATGCAAAGGATGCCTGAAAGTATGCATTCTCCATATCCTCTAGGAAGGGTTAGGATGGGCTTTGAGAGAGGAGAATTTTTTACTATGGAAACCAGGAAATCTAGTTTCTACCACTAGTGCATTTTTCCCAATAGCTAAGGATGTACCTGATAAGACTGTGTTAACTGTTGCTGGTTCTATGTTCCATTAGCAAGTAGTCTCGCTGATCTCTAAAAGCCTTTCAGCTTTTCCTTTTTCACAGAATCACAGAGTGGTAGGGTTTGGAAGGGACCTCTGAAGATCATTTAGTCTAATCCCTCTGCTAGATCAGGATCACCTAGACTAGGTCACACAGGAACATGTCCAGGCAAGTTTTTAATGTCTCCATAAAAGGATCCTCCCCAGCCTCTCTGGGCAGCCTGTGCCAACGCTCTTCTTTCCTGTCTACAACTGCCAGCTAAAACCAGTAGCAACATTTTTATTTATTTTCTAATAATTAATTTTTAATTTGATTTATAATAATTAATTTTAAGTTCTTTATAATCTAGTAATCACTTTAATATTGGTGCAAATAAGATGGAATCTCAAACAAACAGATCAGTACTGTAGAGGCTCAGCTATGAAAATATATGTCCTGGGTATATAAGGTGGGTTCCAAAACAGCAGCACTGTCACACGGAAGAAACCCCACTGACCTCAGCATTAAATTCAAAATTTCTTACACTCTTATACCTTGACTTCTAAGCAAACCCATCCCATACCATGAAAATGCCATATTTTCTGAGTGCAACTCTGACTGCAAATGTGCCTCCAATGCGTGGGATCCTGTGTGTGGAGACAACGGACTCACGTACGTTTCAGCATGTCTAGCTGGGTGCACATCTTCGGTGGGACATGGAAAGAACACAGTAAGACTCTGCTTCAGTTTCTGAGATTTTTGACTAGCTTATTTTCCATGTAACATCAGGATTTTAGTAGTATAATGGATTTAAGGAAAACCAAAGTTACCAGGGACTATTTGGTAAAGTATTTTTGATTTCTGGCTACCAACAGTACAGAAGACATAGAGATTTCTCTGAGTTACTGTACATTAAACAAAATCCGTAGCTCCTTGTTGGATATGTTAATTTTCATCTTCTGTAGATTAAACACAAGAGGGGGAAATAAACAAATCAAAGTGGTTACATGTTGCCCAAAGGTTGTTCATGCTTACCTTTCATAAACATAATTTCGGCTGCCCTGGTTTTAGCCAACCATCGAAGTACTCTAAGATAGTGTAATGTCTTCCCTGATACCAATCATTAATGTGGAAGTATGAAGAATGATTTGAAGGGAAGCTGCTTGTTTCCTCCATGTGTGACTCTGGAATGGCACGATACTGCCTATTTTTCTGGCTGTCTGATTTCTGCTCAGCACAGAGTCCTGGGGATAATGCACAGAGGTCCAGAGAGGAAGCTCCAGTCCATGGACTTAAGGCCTTATTGGAACATGTCATTCTCATATTTTCTGATGCCAGATGATCAATCCAGAAGATACACGGTCTGGAGCTGCCTTTTGCAATTAGACAGATTTCTCTTCAAGAGATATTTCTTTGTGGCTGGTTTCTCTCTGCTTTGTGCAGCCATGTCCTTCAAAAGACAAACTTTGCTTGAAATCTTAAGGTGGGAGGCAGGAGAGAAGGGCTCAAAAGTTTCCATGACAGTGGGACTACTACCACCCGCACAAGTCTGTCTCTGTAGAGGTTAAGTTTTGTGGCTCACAGTTCCTCTTACCTCAGCCCATCCTCAAGCCCCCGAAGCCCTGGTTAAAAACCATTGCTCTTAAGATACCAGTAAACCTACTGCTGATCTCAGAGATCTGCATAAGCTGTGTCTTGAAAGGTAGCTGCTGCTCACACCTGTGAGGTAGCTCTGATGGATCAGAGGGAACTGGGATCCAGGTGCTTTTCATGGAGACAAGTTGGGTAATAGGTGATGTCACTCAGCAGCAAAAGGTACAGCTCCCTGAGCTTCACTGTTCCCCTTCGACTGTCCTCCAGGGACACAAAGGCTGAAGCTAGCCTCAGACGTGCTGCAGATATTTTGAACATCTTCCAAAAAGGGTTGCGATGTCCACTGGCAAAAATATGCTGGCATGGAATATCCCTTCCAGCTTTGAGCACTACTTGTAGGAAAGAAAAGAAGCTGCTGCCCATTGTCTCAAGAAAAGCAGATAAGATAGGAATGGGATGCTTAGGAAGGCTTCAGGCTCTGCCTGTGTCTGAAGGCAGAATTATGCTTTGCATAAGCAGTGTCCTACCAAATCTGTGTTGTGTCTTTCAGGTCTTCCATAACTGCAGCTGTCTTGAAGCCAGCAGATCATGGACAGGAAATAACTCTGCCATCTTGGGGCAATGTCCAAAAAGTGAAGATTGTTCAAAGAATTTTATTTATTATACAGTAATACAAGTCCTAAGTGGTTTTTGTTATGCATTGGGAGGCACCCCAGCATACATGATTATGTTTAGGTAAGTAAAATTAACTGTATACCAAAGGTTGAGGCTTTCCAATGAGAGTATTGAAATAATAGTTAGGTTTCTGTCTTTCCCTTAGGGAAAAAAGACTCTACTGCAGTATAACATGCTTTCTTTAATGAGTTTTGTCATTTCCCATTTGTCTGTAGCTGTTAGCATCAAACTTTTCTTTGCTGATGTCTGTAAGTCGGTTCTAGTGTGTTGCTTCCAACTACTGCAAAATAGATTCTCTTATGCCTGTCATATGCCCAGCTGTTCCAGAACACATTCTCTTTCTCTGCTTGGATATTCTGGCTATATAGATTTTGAAAATGCCATGTAATTGTCAGGACTTATGGATGTCAGGTTGCCCTAAAAGGCTGTGCTTTTCAGATTTCTGGAAATTCAGGACATCTGAGAACTCAGTCTGAGGCTCCTATGCTCCTGTCTGTTGAGGTATGCAGATACAGGAGTTCCAGGATGTGATTTAGAACCACATATACAAGCTAGCACATACTGCTCAGTAACCTGAAGAGAAAGCTCACTCAGTAGAAAAATGCATTAGTGGAAAATTTAATGGTAGTCCTGTGGCCATTATGTCATCCTAAATGAGCATGAAAAACAGAGTGCAAACTCCCCTCCCTGCCTCATCTCTGTGAGAAGTTTTTCTGAGTGTTGACCATGTTAATATTTGTAAGGAGATGGCAGAGGCTGGATATATAAGGTATTCAAGATCAGTGTCTGTTTCTGATGCTAGAAGTGTCGTTCCTCATGAAACAGATGGTCATATTGCCAGATGCTTTGTGCAGTTCAAGATGCAGCACTGTACAGAGGTGTGTCATTTGAGAATAGAAAGATGCCGCATGATTGCAGCTACTTGGAATATTTTTGTCATAGGGCAATATTATAATTCCTGTCAAGTGAGTAAGGTATATCTCATCAAATGAGGAAAATATATGCCAGGGAGTAAAGGCAGTTGGAAAGCCCATTTCAGTAAGACTAGGATAGACTGTGATTATGACTTTAAAAATTCACTTCTTTAATTATGCTTAGTGAATGGACTTCTAAGGAGCTATGTGATGGAAAACAATAGATCGATTCACCTTTTTCATATAATTTAGTGTGTTCTCAGCAGACGTAGGAAGCACTCTCCTTCCAAAGCCTGGCTTACTGTCATTCAGAGTATTAAATTCAGGGTAACTAATTGCAGTTTAAAAGGCATGTCTAAGCACTAGATACGCAAATACTTCATACTTATCCCTCTTTCTTTCAGATGTGTTCAACCAGAGTTGAAATCTCTTGCAGTTGGTCTGTATACACTCATTATGAGAACGCTAGGTAAGAGAAATAATTGTAACTGAGATGCTTGCTTGTATGGCTTTAAATGACACCAATGCAACCACCACTGGTAAACCAGAGGTATCCTTGAAATAGCTCTTAGATCCTGGGCTGTTTCTGAAGACCCTGTTGCTTTCCTGAAGGTCCAATATTCAGTTCACTGGGAAACCAGTTAGCACAATTTCAAAAATCTTTGGCTTGCTAATTAAATGGTGTTGCAGTTTGGGAGACTGGTTTTCCAGAATGAGAAGAGTTTCCAAGCAAAATTAAAGTATTATCTTGAATTTCTAAACAACACTATACATTTTCAGACTTATGATTCAACCAATCCCTCACTGAGACACAATCCTGCAAGTAAGATCAAAAAGACATATAGGACTTCATTCAACACTACTACAACTCTGCTCATAGCAGAGCGTTTCCTACGTATTGAAACTTCACTTTCCTTGTGGATGACAGCTTAGATTTCAATTCCCTTTAATTATGCTGCAATGATTTTTTTAATTTTTTTTTTGTTAGAGAGTTGCTAATGAGATGGTTGATTAAGATGCCTAGGCAGGCAAGAAAATATCTCTCTACTTCCTTTTGTTCTCTTTGTAAATGGAAGAGGAACACCTGCATTTCAGAAATGTAGAGAAATACATGTGGAGAAACAAGCCACATGGGTTTGTGATGAAGCCTAAAAATAAACAGTCATTTAACAAATGTCTACAATTAGAGCCAAGTTAGGGCTGTGGTCCCTACTCTACAAATGTGATGGGACATTTTCAGATAAAATGGTGTATCCACACATTGCCCTCTTTTATTTTTCACATAATGGAGTGGCAGAATTTCTCTCCCAGCTCTCAGAACAAGCAGTGCCAATGGGATTCTTGGAGCAATTTTGTCCATAGGAAACAACCATTATGAAAGAAGAATGAACCCCTTCCAATGGGCTTCTGCTTCAGCACATTGAGCCAGCACGTTCTTTTCATTGCAAGAAGGGATAGAACCACTCAAAATGACTCAAAGATCAAATCTGATGTGCTCCTGTCTTCCTTCTCTAAGGAAGCTCCAAAATGAGCATATATCCCATTATACCCTGACTACAGTAGTGACGATCGGAATACACAAACCTTTATAAATAGATTACTGAGTGCAGACTCTAACAAGAGCCCTAGGGTAGAACAGGTTGAGAGTATACCTGTTTTTACAAAATAATTATTTCCTACATAAGAATGTGAGATGGTCCTGTAGGAACAAAGATAATGTGAAACATCACACTGAAACTTGGATTCCTCTGATGTTAATACTTGCCTTTACTTCAGCAAGACTAGGATTTTGTCCCATGTCTGCCATGTTTTGCAGTAGAGCATGAGCTCACACCTGCCCGAGTCACACTAAGGATTTCAGTTGCTTTACCCACTTTCAGGCAGAAGGGACTATCAGCCAGTGTGGATAACTTAGGCTATGCATAGATGAGGGGACTATGCATCAGTTCAGTGCTCCAATGCACAATCAGTCCGGCCCTCCCTTGCAGGAGCTTAGCATACACTGGAAACCAGTGGTGGCTTTCAGAGCTGTGCTTGAGAAACCAATGTGCAGGACTACAAGCCTGGCCAAACCCATCAGAGCACATTTCTTGGAGACTGAAGCTCCCCACGGCACAGAGAGGGTGTCCCAGTTTATATTTACTTTGATGAAATAAATTTTAAAACTCCATACAGACCAATACTGTAGCAAGTAACTTGCCACGAAGAAAATATAAGGCTGATTTCTAAAAAGACATCTCTCCTGTGATATCTTGTGATATTTTTGCTTGTTTCCTTGCAGCTGGGATTCCAGCGCCAGTTTATTTTGGTGCACTGATTGACAAGACATGCTTGAAATGGGGAAGCACAAGCTGTGGACAGCGAGGGGCTTGCAGGTTATACGACTCCAGTGCATATAGGTAAGGTGTCAGGCATTTCCTCCCTACAGATAGGTACAATTTGTTCTGTTATATTGTAGTGTGTGAGGCCACTGATCAAAAATATGGTCAGATACTAACTCTGGACTCAGATTTATGTCAGTCCAGAATTTCTGAAACTGAGAAATCTTAAGATCAAATCTTAAACTCTTAGCTTTTTAGTCAGTTTTTATGTTGTGCAAAAATAATTTAATATCAGTAACAGACTTCTGGAATAAATTATCTATTTTTAATATTCTTTGAGTCCATTTAAAAGACCTGGGATTGTATGATTTACCATCAAGGGGAAAGTTACCCAGATTTACCTTATTTGCAGGTAGCTTATTCATACTGGCAGGGAAGGTAACTTTGTACATTGACCACATTTGAGAGAAAAATAAATGAAAGAAAATCATACTGAGTAACTGAAGTACAAACAATATTCATCTCTGAGAGAAATATTCCAGAGATTTTTTTTTTTAGTTTCAGTCAAACCTTGGCTACTTCTGATGTGATTTTTATTTTTACACACAATAGCTCACTCTGGTGATCTCAAATCACTCTGGTGATTTCTAGCCCCAAAAAGTCTAAGGCCTTAAAGTGAACCAAAAATCTTCAGAAACAAAGCGAAGATGATAGAAATTTCACTTTGCAAATATCTTCATAAGAAAAAAGAATATTATCAATTCTTTAATGGAAGTTTTTGCAAGCAAAAATGTCAAATTTGTGGTGCCATTCACAAAGACTTTTTGCTGTTTTCCCCTAAGCTTTTTTAGTATATATGTGATCCTTAAAAGTCATTAAGGTAATTTTTTAATGTGTCTTTGAAGACTTCATTGCCTGACACTATCTTCTATGCTCTGTCTCACAGGTATGTCTACCTTGGTTTGTCAGCAGTGTTAAGAGGTCCTTCCTACTTGCTTGCAATAATATTTTATATATTGATAAAGAAACACTTTCAGAATAAGAACTCCAGGCCTATAGAGAATGGAGGAAGAGAAGATGCTTCTATGAATAAAGAAGAAAATCGCAAGATCAAAGAACATTTGCCAGGTTCTCCTGATGCAGAGAGTGAATCGTGTATTTAGAAAGCCATTTGACTAGTGGCACATGAATCAGAACAGCTTCTTTTGGAAACAACTTTCACAATGTTATGAATAACTAAATAATTAATAATAACACCATTCAGAAACTAAAACTAATAGCAAGCCTCAAATCAACAATAATAAAGACTAATATACACATATGAAAGTGCCTTGTGTCTACCTGGTTACCAAAAACAGGCAGAAGAATTCAGATTAACTGAACCAAATTCTCTACAGATAAAGAAAAATTTCCGATAAAGCCAGTCTGCAATTCTTAGTGGAGTCAGAGATGACTGCTGTCAGAACAGCCACATGCCAAAGGCCCCCAAAATGCGATGCTGATGCTGTATGCAGGCCCATGTGGTAGACTGATGTGGGAATGAGAAGCTCAAGTCTAACAGCAGAGTTCTAGTTTCACCAGATTAAATCAGAATTCACAGTAAAACCAAAGACTGTAAGCAAAACCTTTCCACCTTATCTAAACTAATCATTGCAACACTTTTCCATTGCAAAATTGACAAAAGCAATATTTTTTTTAAGAAGCATTTTTATCTTGGGTCAGCTGAAAGCTTTAAATTACAAATGGGTTGCCGTAAAGGAAATATTTGTTTTTAAAAATATCAGAGTTGTAGCATTTTATTAAGACCTATTTTTTTTTTTTAGTTAAGTGACTATGGAACACGAGAAATATTCTTGCATTTTGTAGTGATGCTGTTTCCTAAGCAAAATCCATCCAACGTGTGTTGGTGACTTTATTGTTATTCCATGTGGTGTCCAGCAGAGGACACTCAAACAAAAACAGTACCACTATGACTACTGTAAATACTCGATGTAATTGTCACGTTCAGTCTTCACTGTTCTGGAAGGAATTCACCATCAGGCAGGCAAAACATTCATCAGTGTTTTCATGCATCTTAAAACTTTCTCAGCTCCAGCTTTTAGCTCTTACATTCAAAGTTGCTTTTGTGTAATTGTTGGTTTGTGTTCATCACATTTGCGTCACTCGGAGCTTGACAACTGTTGTTACTTTAAATAAAAAGATGTGTACTGGCGTACCATTTCACAACAGCAATTGAATTCTCCAGTTGACACTTAAAAATAGATGTTCAAAGCTCAGTGGGATATGGTTAATAGACATGTTAGAGCAAAACGCTGAGTTGTTCTGAAATAAGTGTTGTCTGTCACGACAGTCACTTAGCAGTGATTGCAGCCACTAAAGGGAAAAGAATGGGACTTCTTTTCCCAAATGAAGTGATATTTACTGTAGGAAGAGATTTTCCATCTAGCAAAACTGATATGACTCTTCACTTGCTCTCATCTTACAACTGCATTCACAAATGTTTTGACATATCCAGATACAGCCATAGGAATGGCCTGCAGGACGTAAAGGAACAAACCACTTTATCTAACTACTGAACACAGGAGTAAGTTTTGGCAGGTAAAGTACTTACAGCTGTCTCGTTCTGCTTGTCTTTCAGTTGCTTTGTTCAGACAATATTTTATTAACACATCTTGGTGCATATATAATTTCCTATGATGACTTTAAAGCCAGGGGTTTGGGTGAAACATTTTTAATACAAAATCTGTAACCCTTGAAAACCTATTTTATGCGACAAAATATATCAGTTTTAACTGAAAACAAGAACTTATTCCAGGTGACATTGTAAGAATGATGCACAAGGACTCAACAGATATCATGACCTGCAGCAGATTCAGGAAGCTATTACTCCAGGCTCATGAGGTGTAGAAGATGTCAATAAACTGGCTTCTTAGGATATAGAGAGGAAGGCTGGTACAAGAAGGTCATAACCTGCTTATTGAGGGGCTTTCCCCACT